>NW_017675958.1:2338-55449 GCF_001879085.1 Nicotiana attenuata | reverse complement strand
CAGGTGGCCGTGGTCCTCAGATGCAGTATTCTGATCAGCAGTCCTACAGTGCACCACCAGCTCCTATCAGTGCACCACCGCTTCAAAGTTTCCAGGTTTGTCAGCCCCAGCAGCCGAGGGCTTGTTTTAGTTGTGGCGACACGAGGCACATTGCTAGGTATTGCCCTCGAGCTTCGAGCAGTTCTTCGCATCAGGGTTCCCGTGCTATGGTTCAGGCACCAGGTGTTCCACAGCCCGCCCAGCCAGCTAGAGGTGGGGGTAGAGGTGCTAGAGGTGGAGGTAGAGGTACTAGAGGTGGAGCTCAGACCGCTGGAGGTAGAGACCAGCTAGTTGCAGGTCGTCCCTGAGAGGTAGATCAGAGTGGTGGGGCCCAGCCCCGATGTTATGCTCTCCCAGCTAGGCCTGAGGCTGAGGCTTCCGATGCAGTCATCACAGGTACTGTTCTGGTTTGTGATAGAGATACTTCAGTGTTATTTGATCCAGGGTCTACATACTCGTATGTTTCATCTTACTTTGCACCGTATCTGGTCATGCCTAGTGATTCTTTGAGTGCTCTTGTTTATGTGTCTACACCTGTGGGTGATTCTATTTTAGTAGATCGAGTCCATCGTTCTTGTATTGTGGTGATTGGGGGTCTTGAGACTCATGTAGATTTGTTGCTTCTGGACATGGTTGATTTCGATGTTATATTGGGGATGGACTGGTTATCACCTTACCACGCTATCTTGGATTGTCATGCCAAGACTGTGACCTTAGCCTTGCCGGGTTTGCCTCGTTTAGAGTGGAGAGGGACTTCTGGTCATTCTACCCGTAGTCATTTCTTATGTGAAGGCTCGGCGTATGGTCGAGAAGGGGTGTTTGGCCTATTTGGCTTATGTTCGCGACTCTAGTGCTGAGGTCCCTCCTATTGATTCTGTGCCCGCTGTTCGGGAGTTCCCTGAGGTATTTCCTTCAGACCTGCCGGGTATGCCACCCGACAGGGATATTGACTATTGCATTGATCTGGTTCCGAGCACTCAGCCCATTTCTATCCCGCCGTATCGCATGGCCCCGCCTGAGTTTAAAGAGTTGAAGGAGCAATTGCAAGACTTGCTTGAGAAGGGTTTCACTAGACCCAGTGTTTCGCCTTGGGGTGCGCCAGTGTTGTTTGTTAAGAAGAAGGATAGTTCAATGAGAATTTGTATTGATTGCCGGCAATTGAACAAGGTTACAATCAATAATAAGTATCCGCTGCCGAGGATTGATGATTTGTTCGATCACCTTCAGGGCGCCAAGGTATTTTCAAAGATTGACTTGAGATCTGGCTACCATCAGTTGAGGATTAGGGCATCCGATGTTCCTAAGACAGCTTTCCGCACTTGGTACGGGCATTATGAGTTCTTGGTTATGTCATTCGGGTTGACAAATGCCCCAGCAACTTTTATGGATTTGATGAACCGAGTGTTCAAGCCTTATTTGGATTCGTTCGTGATAGTCTTCATTGATGATATATTCTCGCAGCCAGGAGGAGCACGAGCAGCACCTTAGAGTGGTTCTTCAGACTCTGAGGGATAGTCAGTTATATGCTAAGTTCTCGAAGTGTGAGTTCTGGTTGAGTTCAGTTGCATTTCTGGGTCATGTTGTATCAGTAGAGGGTATTCAGGTTGATCTGAAGAAGATTGAGGCTGTCAAGAACTGGCCTAGACCAGCATCACCTACAGAGATTCGGAGTTTCTTGGGATTGGCAGGCTACTATCGTCGGTTCGTGGAGGGGTTTTCATCTATTGCAGCCCCGATGACCAGGTTGACCCAGAAGGGTGCCCAGTTCAGATGGTCGGATGAGTGTGAGGCGAGCTTTCAGAAGCTCAAGACAGCTCTGACTACGGCACCGGTGTTGGTTTTGCCCACAGGTTCAGGGATTTATACAGTTTATTGTGATGCTTCTCGTATTGGACTTAGTGCAGTATTGATGCAGGATGGCAAGGTCATTGCCTATGCTTCGCGGTAGTTGAAGATTCATGAGAAGAACTATTCGGTTCATGATTTGGAGTTAGCAGCCATTGTCCACGCATTGAAGATTTGGAGGCATTATCTGTATGGCGTGGCATGTGAGGTGTTCACGGATCACAAGAGTCTTCAGTATTTGTTCAAGCAAAAGGAGTTGAATCTGAGGCAGAGGAGGTGGTTGGAGTTGTTGAAAGATTATGATATCACCATTTTATATCATCCGGGAAAGGCCAATGTGGTGGCCGATGCCTTGAGTAGGAAGTCAGCCAGCATGGGCAGTTTAGCTTATATTCCGGTCGGTGAGAGACCGCTCGCTTTGGATGTTCAGGCTTTGGCTAACCAGTTCGTGAGGTTGGACATTTCTGAGCCCAACCGTGTGTTAGCTTGCACAGTCGCTCGTTCTTCATTATTGGAGCGTATCCGAGATCGGCAGTTTGATGATCCTCATTTGTGTGTCCTTAGAGACACGGTGCAGCACGGAGGTGCCAAGCAGGTTACCATAGGTGATGATAGAGTTTTGAGATTGCAGGGCCGAGTCTGTGTGACCAATGTGGATGGTATTCAAGAGTTGATTTTAGAGGAGGCCCATAGCTCCCGGTACTCTATTCATCCGGGCGCCGCGAAGATATATCAGGATTTGCGGCAGCATTATTGGTGGCAGAGAATGAAGAAGGATATCATTGCATATGTGGCTCGGTGTTTGAATTGTCAGCAGGTCAAGTACGAGCATCAGAGGCCCGGTGGTTCATTTCAGAGGATTGAGCTTCTCGAGTGGAAGTGGGAGCGGATCACTATGGACTTCGTTACTGGACTCCCGCAGACTCGGAAGAAATTCGACGCAGTATGGGTCATTGTTGATAGGCTGACCAAGTCAGCACATTTCATTCCTGCGGCGATCTCCTATTCTTCTGAGAGGTTAGCTGAGATCTACATCCAGGAGATTGTTCGCCTTCATGGTGTGCCCATGTTTATCATTTCGGACCAAGGTACGCAGTTTACCTCGCGTTTCTGGAGAGCAGTTCAGCGAGAGTTGGGCACACAGGTTGAGTTGAGCACAGCATTTCATCCCCAGACGGACGGGCAGTCCGAGCGGACTATTCAGATTTTGGAGGACATGCTCCGAGCTTGTGTCATTGACTTTAGAGGCCCGTGGGATCAATTTTTGCCTTTAGCGGAGTTCGCCTACAACAACAACTACCAGTCGAGTATCGAGATGGCTCCTTATGAGGCCTTATACGGTAGGCGGTGTCGGTCTCCGGTTGGATGGTTTGAGCTGGGGGAGACTCGATTGTTGGGTAGAGATCTGGTTCAGGATGCCTTGGACAAGGTCAGGATCATTCAGGATAGGCTTCATTCAGCTCAGTCCAGGCAAAAGAGTTATGTCGACTGCAAGGTTCGAGATTTGGCTTTCATGGTCGATGAGCGGGTATTGCTTCGAGTGACGCCTATGAAGGGCGTGATGAGATTTGGGAAGAAGGGCAAGCTTAGCCCTAGGTTCATTGGTCCGTTTGAGATTCTTGATCGAGTGGGAGAGGTGGCTTATAGACTTGCATTACCGCCGAGCTTATCAGCCGTGCATCCAATGTTTCATGTGCCATGCTTCGGAGGTATCACGGCGATCCCTACCACGTGTTAGATTTCAGCACTGTCCAGTTGGACAAGGACTTGTCTTATGAGGAAGAGCCGGTGGCTATCCTAGACCGGCAGGTTCGTCAATTGAGGTCGAAGAGTTTTCCTTCTGTTCGTGTTCAGTGGAGAGGTCAGCCTCCTGAGGCATCGACCTGGGAGTTCGAGTTCGATATGCAGAGCCGTTATCCCCATCTTTTCCCCAACTAAGGTACTTCCTTCTTCTGTCCGTTCGAGGACGAACGGTTGTTTTAGAGGTGGAGAATATGATGACCCAAAAGGTCATCACTTGCTTTTAAATTAAATTCTGTGTTTTCGAGGCCTTAAAAACCTCTTTTGTCTTCACCTCGATTTGTGTGCATAGTCCGGGCGTGTAGCCGGAAAGCTGTTATGTGAATGATCTATGAAATATTGAAATTTTGACATAAAAATGCATTTAAATTGACTTTGGTCAATATTTTGGGTAAACGGACCCGAACCCGTGATTTGACGGTCCCGGAGGGTCCATAGGAAAATATGGGACTGGGGCGTATGCCCGGAATCGAATTCCGACGTCCCAAGCCCGAGAAATGAATTTTTGAAGAAAATTGTTTTCTGAAATTGTTTAAAGGATTTTAAAATGAAATTTGATTAGAACATGTCGGTATCGGGCCCATATTTTGGTTCCGGTGCCCTGTACAGGTCTTATATATGATTTAAGATGATTTTGTGAAATTTGGTGAAAAACGGAATCCGCTTGACGTGATTCGGAATTAAAATGGAAAATTTGATGCTTTATGAAGTTTGAGAAAAATTCTTTGATTTTGAGGTTTAATTCGTTGTTTGAGAGGTTATTTTTGCGATTTGATCGCACGGATAAGTTTGTATGATGTTGTTGAGTTAGTACGTGTGTTTGGTTAGGAGCCCCGAGGGCTCGGGTGTGTTTCGGGAAGTTTTGGACTTAAGAAAAGTTGCAGAAATAGTTGTTCTGGTGTAACCGCACCTGCAGTTCTTAGGCCGCAGATGCGGACTCGCAGGTGCGAGAAGTACATCGTAGGTGCGGAACTCTTCGCAGATGCGGACAATTTTCCACAGATGCGGTTCCGCAGGAGCGGGTCCTTTCTCGCAGTTTCCACAGAAGCGACAATTTTTCCGCACATGCGGTTCCGCACATGCGACCCCAGAGCCGCAGATGCACAAGCCGGGCAGTGAGTCTTCTTAAAAATATAACTTCAGCGATTTTCTTTCAAACTTTCACAAAAAAATAGAAGAACTAGGGCGATTTTCTCAAGAGATTTTCTTCCCAAATCACAAGTAAGCACTCAGTAACTGATTTCTTTCAATTATCTAATGTTTTTCATCAACTTTTATCAATAATTCCAGGGTTTTAATGGTGGAAAATTGGGGAATTGGGTAGAGTTAGGGCTTTTTAATTATTTGGGAATTTGACCTCGTTTTGGGGTCGGATTTTAAAACAAATGGTATATTCGGGCTCGTGGGTGAATGGGTGATCGGGTTTTGGTCCGAACCTCGTGTTTTGACCAGGCGGGCCCGGGGTCAATTATTGGGTTTTTGGGAAGAATGATTAAAAAGCTATAATTAAGCATTGGAATCGGATAGTTTAGCATTTATTGATGTTATTAAGTCGATTATGCATAGATACGATTGTGTTGGAGCCAAATTCGAAAGGAAAGGCGGTAATTGAGGATTGAGTTGGTCGTGGAAGTTCGAGGTAAGTGTCCGGTCTAACCTTAGCTTGAGGGATTAGGAGTTGTGTCCAGACAGGAAAGGCTTCGCACGGCTCAGTCCAGACAGAAGAGCTATGCGGATCAGAAAGCGCATGATGAATCATTCATGGTTGGCGAGAAGGTCCTCTTGAAAGACTCGCCAATGAAGGGTATTATGAGGTTCGGGAAGAAGGGCAAGTTGAGCCCAAGGTTTATTGGCCCCTTCGAGGTGTTGAGACGAGTTGGGGAAGTTACCTATGAGCTTGCTTTACCCCCCAGCTTATCGGGAGTTCATCCGGTTTTTCATGTATCGGTGCTTCGGAAGTATCATCCCGACCTATCCCATGTGTCAGACTTCAGTACTATTAAGCTGGATGAGAGTTTGGGTTATGAGGAGGAGCCAGTTGCCATCATTGATAGACAGGATCGCCAGTTGAGGTCGAAGAAAATTTCTGCAGTGAGGGTCCAGTGGAGGGGCCAACCAGTCGAGGAGGCGACCTGGGAGTCCGAGGAGGACATGCGGAGCAGATACCCCCATTTATTCAGCACTTCAGGTACTTTCCTATGCCCGTTCGAGGACGAACGTTTGTTTAAGAGGTGGAGGATGTAACGACCCGACCGGTCGTTTGCCTTTTTAGAACCCCGTCCCCCAAATAACACTCTCCGTGCTTGCTTTAACTAATTTATGACCTGCGAGGATGGTTGGTTTGGGATTTGGAAGGGGTTTGGATTGAAATGTGCACATTTGACAACTTAGGATTTTCTTAAAAGGCTAAGTTTGACTTTGGTCAACATTCTGAGCAAACGGGCCCGAATTCGTGTATTGACGGTTCCGAAGGGTCCGCAGGAAAATATGGGACCTGGGCGTATGCCCGGAATCGAATTCCGAGGTCCCTATCCGGAGTAATGACTTTTTATTTGAAATTGTTAAACTGAAATTCTATGGATTTAAAGAAACTAATTAATGATTGATCACATTGGTATCAGGCTCGTATGTTGGTTCTGAAGCCCAGTACAGGTCCAATATAACATTCAAGACTTGCCCGCAAAATTTGGTGTCAATCCCAGTAGTTTAAGGGCGTTTTGGCCCGTTAGAGGAAAATTAAGAACTTGAAGTTCATAAGTTTGATTCAATTGGTTTTAGGGGGTGATTCTTAGATTTAGCGTTGTTTCGGGCGTTCTGAAGGTTCGAGTAGGTCCGTTTCATGATTTCAGACTTGTCGGTATGTTCGGGCGGGGCCCGGGAGCCCCGAGCGTCAATCGGACAAGGCTCGAGTGAAGTGGAAAATTTTTAGAAGTGCTGAAGCTGCTGCTTCTGTCATAACCGCACCTACGGTTGGTGGACCGCAGATGCGGTCCATCTATCGCGGATGCGGCCCTGAGGAAAGCCAGGCAAAACCGCAGAAGCGGCTCCGCAGAAGCGGTCCCAGCTCCTCTTGGCCTGTTCCGCAGGTGCGGACGTTTTCTCACAGAAGCGGGACCGCAGATGCGGTCCCATAACCGCAGATGCAGAAATCGCTGAAGCAGTGAGCTTCATTTAATACGGGTTCCAAATTTAACACTTTTCACTCCTCCATTGGCGATTTTAGAGCTTTGAGAGAAGACCTTCACCTAGCATCTTGAGGTAATTTTGTTCTACCTATTTCTATTTTAATACTTATGTCTTAGGTAGATTAAACACTAGTATTAAGGTGAAATCATGGGGTTAGAGCAAAAACCTAGGGTTTTGACAAAAGTTGAATTTTGACCACGAAATTTTTCATGAAATGAATTAGAAATCATATATTATTGATCCCTGGGTTATGAAGAACAACTTCCCTTGAAAAATTTAGGAATCTGGGCACGTGGGCCCGGGGTCGGATTTTAGGAAAGTTGTGTTTATGGGTGGAAAATTGCGTAAATAGTTTGAAAATGATCTTGTAAGCTTATATTGACTAGTTCCTACCTTTTTTATCTAGTTTTGAATCGTTCGGCTCCAATTTGAGGGTTCGGGCTCATTCTTGGTATTGGAAGTGCACATCGGAGCGAGGTGAGTCTCCTATCTAACCTTGTAAGAGGGAATTGTCCCCATAGGTGATAAAATCTAATAATTTGTCATTAAATGCGGGGGCTACGTACGCACTAGGTGACGAGAGTCCGTGCGTACCTACTATTGTGCTAAGTTCGGGTAGTTTAGGACCCAAAAGCATGCTTTATGTGGTATCTTTGAAACTCTATGTTTAATTTAGATTGTTTAATCGTGGTGATTATGATAAATGAGATTGCTTAAGAGGAACTGTCACGACCCGGATTTCCCACCCTCAGGAGTCGTGATGGCTCCTACTCGTAGAAGCTAGGAAAGCCACGAAATTTAGAAATTTTTAACCTTTTCATTTTTATCACTTTTAACTACTTGTAACAACAGGTGATCAATATTTAAATAATAGCGAAAGATGGATTTAAGCGGAAGACTTAGATAAACATAATACCAAAAAAATGATACGAAAAAGCCAACATATGTCTCTACCCAGAAATCGGTGTCACAATATTCATGGACTGTCTATGATTACTACATACAAATGTCTGAAAGAAAGAAACTCAGTGTGTCTCGGATACAAATGATAACAGAACATAATAGTAGATAGAAGAGACGCCGCCCCTGCGGACGCCTGCAGGACTACCTCGGGATCTCTGGACTGAAGGCTGGCTCCCAAGCTACTGCTGCTGACCCAGCACTGCTCCGGTATCTGCACAGAGTGCAGAGTGTAGCATCAGCACAACCGACCCCATGTGCTGGTAAGTGCCTGCCCTAACCCCGGCGAGGTAGTGACGAGGCTAGGACCAGACTCCAGATAAACCTGTGCAGTTATATATATATACAACAAAATAAACTAGAACAAACAATTAAAGCTGGGGAGGGGAAACATGCTTCGGGGAATAACAGGTAAAACAGAATCTCAAGAAACCAAAATTTAACTGCTAACAAGGATAATGAAAAACAAAGGCAGATTTCACTCTCGGTCCACATCTCGTTGCAGGCGTGCAGCCCGATCCCATTTCTCATATCTTGTGGTAGGCGTACCACCCGATCCAATTTCATCATATCTCGTGGTAGGCGTACCACCCAATCCCATTTCATCATATCTCGTGGTAGGCGTACCACCCGATCCCATTTCATCATATCTCGTGGTAGGCGTACCACCCGATCCCATTTACAAGCCGACACAAAATCACAAGAAATCCCGGCATGGGAACAAAGCAATATAATAACTTCTCGGCAAGGGAACAACAATATCAAGACAAACATCCCAGCAAGGGAGAATCAGCTATAACCAATCCTAACTCAACTCCTACTCAGCTCAATTAGTACCAACACTCAATCATAAATAAATTCCACGAAAATAAACTAATTCTTTGCTCAATATCGTGAACCATCAATTATAACATCCGTAGTAACATTTAAGAACACAATAACTATCAATTCAAGACTCACGGTCATGCTCGACACCAACGTATAGATACTCATCACCATGCCTATACGTCGTACTCAAGTGCGAAGCAATTAGCAAATAGGACACCAAATCTGTATCGTATAACTTAGCCTCACCCGGCACAAACTACCCGATAGGAGAACGACACCGTCGACCGTACAAAGCCTCAAATAGGGCCATCTTGATGCTGGCTGAAAGCTGTTGTTGTACGCAAACTCCGCCAAGGGTAAGAACTGGTCCCACTGCCCCCCAAAGTCAATCACACAGGTTCTAAGCATATCCTCCAGAATCTGAATCGTCCGCTCGGACTGTTCGTCGGTCTGAGGATGGAATGTTGTGGTAAGCTCTACGCGGGTCCCCAACTCACTCTGAACAGCTCTCCAGAAGTGGCAAGTGAACTGAGGGCCTCTGTCTGATATGATGGAAACAGGCACACCGTGCAACCGGACTATCTCCCGAATGTAAATCTAAGCATACCTCTCTGCTATATAAGTAGTCGCCACTGGAATAAAGTGAGCTGACTTGGTCAACCTATCAACGATGACCCATACTGAATCAAACTTCCGCAAGGTCCGCGGCAACCCAACTACGAAGTCCATGGTAATGCGCTCCCACTTCCATTCTGGTATAGGCATCTGAAGAAGTAGGCCACCTGGCCTCTGATGTTCATACTTGACCTGCTGGCAATTCAAACACCTAGCCACATACTCTACTATGTCTTTCTTCATCCTCTGCCACCAATAGTGTTGTCTCAAGTCACGATACATCTTCGTAGCTCCCGGGTGGATGGAATATCGCGAACTGTGTGCCTCCTCTAGTATTCTCTCCCTCAGACCATCAACATTAGGAACACATAGACGACCCTAGAGCCGCAAAACACCATCCTCGCCAATAGAAACCTCCTTGGCACCTCCCTGTAGCATTGTCTCTCCGAGAACCGCCAGATGTGGATCATCGAACTGCCGTGCCTTTATCTCCCCCAATAATGAAGACTGAGCAACCATACATGCAAGAACCCGGCTGGGCTTCGAAATGTCCAACCTCACTAGTCTGTTAGCCAAGGACTGAATGTCCCAAGCTAGTGGCCTCTTCTCTGCTGGAATGAATGCCAAGCTACCCATACTCTCTGCCTTCTCGCTTAAGGCATCCGCGACCATGTTCGCCTTGCCCGGATGATAAAGAATGGTGATGTCATAATCCTTCAGTAACTCAAGCCACCTGCGCTGCCTCAAATTAAGATCCCTATGCTTGAACAAATGTTGCAAGCTATGATGATCAGTATAAACCTCGCATGACGCCCCATACAGGTAGTGCCTCCATATCTTAAGAGCATGAACAATCGCCTCCAACTCCAGATCGTGCACAGGATAATTTTTCTCATGAATCTTCAGCTGACGGGAGGCATATGCAATAACTCGTCCCTTCTGCATCAATACACAGCCCAAGCCAACACGCGAAGTGTCACAATATACCGTATACATCCCTGAACCGGAAGGTAACACAAGAACTGGTGCTGTAGTCAAGGCTGTCTTGAGCTTCTGGAAGCTATCCTCACAATCATCGGACCAATGGAAAGGAGCACCCTTCCGGGTCAATCTAGTCAGAAGCGATGCAATAGATGAAAAGCTCTACACGAATCGCCTATAATAACCTGCTAACCCCAGGAAACTCCTGATCTCGGTCACTGAAGTAGGGTTGCCAACACTAAACTGCCTCAATGTTCTTGGGATCTACCTTAATACCCTCTCCTGACACAATATGTCCCAAGAATGCCACTGACTCTAGCCAAAACTCACACTTGGAGAACTTAGCATATAGTTTCTGCTCTCGCAAGGTCTGAAGCACTACTCTCAGATGCTGCTCGTGCTCCCCAGGCTACGTGAGTATATCAAGATGTCGTCAATAAAGACGATGACGAAGGAATCAATATAAGGCCTGAACACCCTATTCATCAAGTCCATGAATGCCGCCGGTGCATTAGTCAAGCCGAAGGACATCACCAGAAACTCATAATGGCCATATCTAGTCCGGAATGCAATCTTCGGGACATCCGAGTCCCGAATCTTCAACTGATGGTAACCCGACCTCAAGTCGATCTTAGAGAACACCCTAGCACCCTGCAACTGGTCGAACAAATCATCGATACGAGGCAAAGGATACTTGTTCTTGATGGTGACTTTGTTCCATTGGCGGTAATCAATGCACATCTGCATAGTCCCATCCTTTTTCTTCACAAATAACATTGGGGCACCCCAAGGCGATAAACTGGGCCTAACAAACCCTTTTGCTAACAACTCCTCAAGCTGCTCCTTCAACTCCTTCAATTCCTTAGGGGCCATCGGTACGGTGGGATAGATATAGGCTGGGTGCCAGGAGCCAAATCAATGCAGAAATCAATATCACGATCCGGTGGCATGCCAGGAAGATCTGAAGGAAAAACATTGGCGAACTCCCCGAACTACAAAAATTGAATCAATCGTCGGAGACTCTGCAGTGGTGTCCCGAACATAATCCAAGTACACCAAACACCCCTTCTCGATCATTTGCCGAGCCTTCAGGAAAGAGATAACCTGGCTAGGTGTATCAACTGTGGAACCTTTCCACTCTAATCCTGGCAATCCTGGCATCGCTAAAGTAACAGTCTTGGCATGGCAATCGAGGACGGCGTGATATGGAGATAACCAATCCATGCCCAAGATAACCTCAAAATCGATCATGTCAAGCAACAGGAGATCTGCTCTAGTCTCAAAACCACAGAATGTAACCATACAGGACCGGTAGATCCGGTTTACAACAACGAAATCGCCCACAAGAGTGGACACATGAACAGGAGTGCCCAAAGGTGCAGGAGGAATAACCAGGAAACAAGCAAACAGAGATGATACATATGAATAGGTGAACCCTTGATCAAATAATACCGAAGCATCTCTGCCGCAGACGGAAATAATACCTGTGATGACGGCATCTGAGGCCAATGCATCTAGCCTGGCTGGAAGACCATAGAATCTGGCTGGAGCGCCGGCTGGCTGGCCTCCGCCTGACTGAGTTGTGGCTGGCTGACCTCTCCCTGTCTGGCCTCCACATCTAGGATGACCCCTACCGATCTGCCCTCTACCTCTAGGTGGCGGGGCAACCGGTGCTAAAACCATAGGCTGTTGACCCTGCTGTACTGCCTTGCCCCTAAGTTTGGGGCAGGTCCTCTTTATGTGACCCGGATCTCCACACTCGTAGCAGCCCCTCAGCGCCATAGCCTGCTGCCCTGAAGTCTGAGCCTGCTGACCCGAATATCCACCAGAAGGACCCTGAATGGCTGGTGGGCGATAAGAACTCTCTGACATGGCACTGAAGTAGGCACTGGGAGAACCCTGATGACCAGAATACCCGCTGGAAGAACCCTGACTAGGTGGTGGATGGTAAGAACCCTCCGGCATCGCACTGAAATAAGGTCTCACTAAAGCACCTCAGGGAGGTGGTGGTGCTGAATACGGGGGCCTGCTGGACTGACCCCTCCCCGCGTGCCCCTTACCCCTAGCTGGGGCGCCTCTGAACTGTCCAGAAAACCGGGCACTCTTGTCCAGCTAAAACTGCTCTCTACTCCTCTGGCGATAACCCTCAATCCTGCGAGCGATCTCCACTACTAACTGATAGTCAGTACCTATCTCTACCTCTCGGGCAATGCTAGCTCAAATACCGGGGTGCAACCCTACAACAAACCTCCGCACTCTCTCTGCATCTGTGGGAAGTATCATGAGTGCATGGCGAGACAACTCAGAAAATCTCGCCTCATGTCGGTCACGGACATCTGACCCTGCTCAAGATGATCAAACTAATACCGCAGCTCTTCCCTCTCAGAGGGTGAGATATACCTGTCTAAGAATAGCTGTGTGAACTGACCCCAAGTGAGGGGAGGAGAACCTGCTGGCCTGCCAAGAGAATAGGACTGCCACCATCTGCGGGCCCTGCCCTCTAGCTGAAAAGTAGTGAAGTCGACTCCATGCGACTCCAATATCCTCATATTGTGCATTCTGTCCCTGCACCTATCAATAAAATCCTGTGCATCCTCATGATGCTCACCCCCGAAGATAGGAGGGTAAAGTCTAGTCTATCTGTCTAATAACTTCTGTTGGTCACCCTCCGCAGCTGGCCTGGGCTCGGGCACCACTGCAGCGACTGGCTGAGCCCAATCTCTGGGTAGAGCTCCCGGAGTCTGATACACTGCGGTTGCGTGCCCAGGAGCCTGAGCAGTAGGGGCTGTGCTCCCCCTCCTGCCTGTGATGCAGCTGGATCTGCTGGAAATAGCTAGCCTGAGTCATTGTGTCCATGAACCGCAACATACGGCCCATGACCTCCTGGAAGCCCGGTGCTGTCATAAAATCCGCCGGGGTAGGCTCGGCTGCGGGCACCTCGCCCTGCTCCTCAATAATAGGGTCTCCCGCGGGATCTACTGGTGATGCTACTGGGACAGCTCTGGGACGCCCTCATCCCCTACCTCAGGCCGGTGCCCTCCCCCGGCCTCTGCCTCGGCCTCTGGTAGCGGGGGGAGCAGCCCCTCCCGGGTCCGGAACATCAGCCGTGCGTGTCCTCACCATCTGTGAGAGAGTAAAGAAGGAAACTTAGTATACTGACCACTGCACGAGAGGCAATGAATAAAGAGTAACTTTCCTAAAACCCTATAGCCTCCCAAGGATAAATACAGACGTCTCCGTACCGATCCGCAAGACTCTATTAGGTTTGCCCATGACTTGCGAGACCTACGTGAACCTAGTGCTCTGATACCATGTTGTCACGACCCATTTCCACAATAAGTTGTGATGGCGCCCAACGCCAATGCCGGGCAAGCCAAACGCGGAATTATAATTAAATTCTTCTTTTACCTTTTTGCAAATTAGTTTCAGAAATCTCTTAAGTTAAGGTTAAAAAAAATAAGTAATGACCATTAAGGTACCCAAAATAATTATACAACTTCCAAAAGAAATAATCTACTAAAGTATATGCCAAGACCTGGTGTCACAAGTTACAGGCAACTAGTAGAATATACAAAAGTACAATCCTATCCTACTGTCCGAAATGGAATAGACAGCAAAAAAAAATAAGAGAAACTCCATCAAGCTGTTGAACGACACAGGAGGGGAGCAGCTCACCGTGGAAGTCTCGAAATAGGCTCAGTGATATGCACCAGACTAATAGCCAGATGTACCTGCCTCAGACCCTGTACAATTAAGTACAGAAGCGTAGTATGAGTACATCAACAATATGTACCCAGTAAGTATCCTATCTATTCTCGAAGAAGTAGAGACGAGAAGTCGACTTGACACTTACTAGGGTCAAAATAATATGAGATATAAATTACATTGTGCAGGGGTAAAAGTAATCAAATAGCAGTATGTAGCAAGAACTAACAGGTTCTCCCCTAAGTAATGTCACTACTGTAAACTTCATTTCAGGGCAATTAATAATCTAAATCATAAAAATTCTGAATAAAACAGGCGCAAATAGTGCTAAGGTCGTACGGCCCGATCCAACATAAAGTAAATTGTGCACTGCCGAGGGTCGAGCGGCACGAACCATAGATGCATCTATTACCCCGCTCGGGAATCAACCATGCGACGCGATCACATGTAATTAAACATATCAACAGACAAACAATGACATATAGCTGGAGAGAAATTACTCAATGCATTATCATCTTTCCTTTTTAAAAACCAAGAATGGTCACGTTCCTCTTAAGCAATCTCATTTATCAAAATCACCACGATTAAACAATCTAAATTAAAAATAGAGTTGCAAAGATACCACATAAAGCATGCTTTTGGGTCCTAAACTACCCGGACTTAGCACAATAGTAGCTACGCACGGACTCCCGTCACCTAGTGCTTACGTAACCCCCTCATTTAATGACAAACTATTACATTTTATCACCTATGGGGCCAATTCCCTCTTACAAGGTTAGATAGGAGACTCACCTCGCTCCGATGTGCACTTCCAATACCAAGAATGAGCCCGAACCCTCAAATTGGAGCCGAACGATTCAAAACTAGATAAACAAGGTAGGAACTAGTCAATATAAGCTTGCAAGATCATTTTCTAACTATTTACACAATTTCCCACCCTTAAACACAACTTTCCTAAAATCTGACCCCGGGCCCACGTGCCCGGATTCCTAAATTTTTCAAGGGAAGTTGTTCTTCATAACCTAGGGATCAATAATATATGATTTCTAATTCATTTCATGACAAATTTCGTGGTCAAATTCAACTTTTTTCAAAACCCTAGGTTTTTGCTCTAACCCCATGATTTCACCTTAATACTAGTGTTTAATCTACCTAAGACATAAGTATTAAACTAGAAATAGGTAGAACAAACTTACCTCAAGATGCTAGGTAAAGGTCTTCCCTCAAAGCTCTAAAATCGCCAATGGAGGAGTGAAAAGTGTTAAAAATTGGGTTGGAACCCGTATTAAATGAAGCTCACTGCTTCAGCGTTTTCCGCACCTTCGGTTAGCGGACCGCATCTGCGGTCCCGCTTCTGCGAGAAAACGTCCGCACATGCGAAACAGGCCTAGAGGAGCTGGGACCGCTTCTGCGGTCTTTTGGCCGCTTCTGCGGCTGGAGGACCGCTTCTGCTGTTTTGCCTGGTCTTCCCCTTGGCCGCATCTGCGACACACCGCATCTGTGGTCTCGCACCTGCGGTCCACCAACCGCAGGTGCGGTCATGACAGAAGCAGCAGCTTCAGCACTTCTAAAAAATTTCCACTTCCCTCGAGCCTCGTCCGATTGACGCTCGGGGCTCCCGGGCCCCGCCCGAACATACCGACAAGTCTGAAATTACGAAACAGACCTACTCGAACCTTCGGACGCCCGAAACAACGCTAAATCTAAGAATCACCCCCTGAAACCAATTGAATCAAACTTATGAACTTCAAGTTCTTAATTTTCCACTAACGGGCCAAACGCCCTTAAACTACTCGGATTGACACCAAATTTTGCGGGTAAGTCTTGAATGTTATATTGGAGCTGTACTGGGCTTTGGAACCAACATACGAGCCCGATACCAATGTGATCAATCATTAATTAGTTTCTTTAAATTCATAGAATTTCAGTTTAACAATTTCAAATAAAAATTCATTACTCGGGCTAGGGACCTCGCAATTCGATTCCGGACATACGCCCAGGTCCCATATTTTCCTGCGGACCCTCCGAAACCGTCAAAACACGAACGGGGTTCTGAAAAGGCAAACGACCGGTCGGGTCGTTACAGTTATAGTATATGTTAGTGTGTGTATATATATAACACACACACTTCGTGCTACTTTAACTACATATATAGCATGTTATAGTATATGATATTGTATTCATTATTTGTATTGTAACAGAGTTAATGAATTACATTCATTCATCACTAGGTTATAAGTCGATGAATCAGTTATAACAGATTAATTGATATAAGTCGAGACGTTTTGTTTTTAATATTCAACGATGCATCTGAGTAGGTTATAAGTCGATGAATCAATTTACATATATATATAACTAACACGCTTTGTTATACTACTTTAACTACATATATAGCATGTTAGAGTATATTTTAGTGTATTCATTATTTATATTACAAAAGTATTAATGGCTTACATTTATATTATTTAGATAGTAAATATAAAAGTGATTCAAAATTTTGACCAATGTTGACCTAAATAAGGCCATCTCCAACCTTTACCCCCATTTTGGTCCCCAAGATGGGGATTTCCCCATTTTGGGGATAACTTACTCCAACCATTCCCCCATTTTTTCCCCCAAAAGAGAATATTCTTTTTTTTATATTCTTCTCTCTCTCTTCTATATTATATTATTATCTTTCATTTGAATTTTATTTTTTAATTTCCATTAAACAAATTCCATATTTTATTTTAATTAATTTATAATTTCCATTAAAACAATTTCATAAAATTTTAAATAATATGTAAGCAATTATTATAGATTAACTAATAATTCAAATAAAAGTGAAATCATTGTGATACAAGATTAATTAAATACATATTATATAACGATAAAATTCATTCGATATACTACATAAATATTCAACTTCAACCTCTAGTATTCTCCCATAAATGACCTATTAATGCATTACGAAGTGCAAAATGTGCATCTATGTCCTTAATTCTTGTATGTCGAGCTAAAAAATCTTGAAATCGTTGATTTTCATCTACCGCCATTTCTACTGTTGGAGGTGGACCTTCCAAATCATCTTGAATTGGTGTATTAGGATCACACTCATTCTCGATTATCATGTTGTGCAGTATAATACATGTAGTCATTATATCATGAGTACTTCTTTTTGCCAAAAACGTGAGGGTGCTGCAACAATTGCAAAACGTTGTTGCAGAGTGCATGTTCAACATCTTTTCGACATGATTCTTGTTTCATCGCAAAATATTTCTTCTTTGCCGAACGTGGCTCACAAATAGTTTGCACAAGGGTTGAACATTTTGGATATAACCGTCAGCTAAATAATAACTCATATTATATTCTTGTCCTTGAATAACATAATGGGCGGGAGGAGCAGTACCTGCAGCAAGATCGGAAAACAAATGTGATGACTCTAAAACATTAATGTCATTATTGGTGCCGGACATACCAAAATATGCATGCCATATCCAAAGGTCATAATCAGCCATAGCTTCAAGAATAATTGTTCGGGACCCACCACGACCTGCATATTGTCCAGCCCATGCTGTTGGACAATTTTTCCATTTCCAATGCATGCAGTCTAGACTGCCTAGCATTCCTAGGAAGCCACGTTGTTCACCGATGCGCAGAAGCCTTGCAACATTGTTAGGTGTTGGTGATCTCAAATACTACTCGCCAAAAACCTACGACAGCTCGGCAAAATCTCTTCAGGCTCTCTATTGCAGTCGACTCTCCAATTTTCACATATTCATCAGTGGTGTATCTGGAAACGACATACCTCCATACTAAGTTATTATGCTATTTACTGTCGTTTCAATTTTTATGTATTTTAATTTAATGTATTTTCAATTTTCATGTATTTTCAATTTTAATGTATTTTCAATTTTCACTTTTCAATTTTAGCAACATCTAATATTTTATATTTCGCACCTTTCAATTTTAGCAACATCTAATATTTTATATATGCACCATTTATTTTTGAGATGATTATATATTTTTTGTACGATTATTACTTATAATAAAATTAAGTTACAATTTTACATAAAAATAATAAATGCACAAAAATTAATTTATCAAATTTATAAGCTAAAGTTAAGATGTAAAATTAATATTATAACGATATTACATAAACATAATTAGGTATATATAAAGAGAAAACTAAAAGAGTTAAATAATAGATAATAGTAAAATATGCATAAATAGTAACGAGGGAGATGAATAGTGTCCTCCATATTTGGATGAACACTATTCATCTCCCATTTTGGGGGCAAAAATGGGGGAGGGTTGGAGCTTCATTATGGCAAAAATTGCCCCCATTTTGGGGAAATGGGGGAGCGTTGGAGATGGCCTTAACCGACCAACGTTGGTCGGTAATTTTAAATATAAATTCTTTAAATTTTATAAAATATTTTAAATAATAATATAATTATTAAAATTTAAAAAGTTGGGTCCACATTACCGACCAAAGTTGGTCGGTAATCCAAAAGTTTATTTGACTAAGCAAGTCTGACCAGCTCGTTCAACTTGCTGACCAATTTACCGACCAACTTTGGTCGGTATTTATTTTAAAAAAAATGTAAAATATTTTTTTTCCAGTTTCCGTCCAAGCTGGACGGTTTTTGGTCACTTTTTTGACCGACCAACGTTGGTCGGAAACTTTTGGTCGATTTTTAGCGGATTTCTAGTAGTGTAATGTACCTAACTTAAATTCAGTTTCTTATTTGTTTCATTGCAGAAGTCATGGAATAGAAATTGAACATAAAATTTCAGCCATGTTTATATTGCATACCTACATATAGACATAGTAGTAAAAAGTTTACACAGTAGGCGGTGTAGCATCCGGCGGAGATGTCACAGAAACCACCCGCCGGCCTCTTTCCGACCGACTATTCTCAGCAAACTTCAAGCTTCCCTCATGCAACCCTTTTAACTTCTCCTCCTCATTCCACTCCGAACCATAATAATACTCTTCACTAAATTTCCCATCATTTTTACTAGGGGGTAAAAACATACTCCCCCACTGTGGAAAATGCACTAACGTAACAGGAAGTGTGCATACCACAATCATTATCCCCATATATGACAATCCAGTAGCAGTTGAATAATTAGCGTGAGTGAAAAACAAAAGTTGTGTCAATCCAGAACCAAAATTTCCTCCAGCTCCAGTTAATCCAGAGATAATACCAAGAGAACGTCTTGAAATAAAGGGAATAATGCCAAAGGTTGCACCAGCAGCTGCTTGTGCACCAATTGAGAAAAGTATCATTGATAATATTGAAATTGAAAGTTTGTTGGATTTGCCCAAAAGAATACAGAAAATTCCTCCAAATGTTTGGAGGATCCATAGATTCCAAAGACGGCCTCTCATTCCGAATCTCTTTGCTGCTATGTCTGACATTAGGCCTCCTAATGGTCGAGCTACTAAGTTAGCCATGCCAAATGTTGCAGCAATTGTGCCGGCCGTCCCAAGTTTTAGGTTAAACCTTAATAATAAACCAAAAATCCAAAAAAAATAAAATATAAAATTAAAAAATAAATTAGTAGGTGATACGATTCATGCGATGTTATTGTCGTTGGTTTTGTTATATATTGTATGGATTTAAATTATATAATTTTTTACACTATTATCATCCACCGATTTATTATGATAAGCTACTCATTACTATAAGATTACTAACTTAATTAACACAACAACATCAACTATGATCTATTAATTGTGTTAACAGAAGCGTATGTAGCTTTTGGCTATGAGTTACAGCTAGAACTTTCGATACGGAATATAAATATCTATGTGAAAATTTATCAAAATCTTAATAAATGTTAGAAATAAACATATAAGTTAATATGTAATAAATGAGTTCAGTACAAGATTAAGAACCTATTAAGTTTTAATTCAGTATCTGCTTTGACTGTTGATGCATAAAATTTAATGTCTGAATTGTGTTTTACATATACAGTACTCAATCCTCTCTTAAAAGTCATCCTCTATAACAACACTTTATTATAATGGCTATTTTTTTCTTTTTGGAATCAATGTTTCATGTTATGTTATAATATGTGTTTTCTATAACAACGCTTCACTATTAGTAGCCAGAAAATATCAGAACAAACGAGGAGAGGTTTGACCGTATATATATTGCTATGTTGGAGAGTTGAGTAGTAAAGGGGGAAAGAAAGATATGCCATTTTAATTAACAGAATCTAACCTGTCAAAGAAGTATTCTGCAATCACATTATCAGTGGTTAATTCCACACCTAGTGACATGCCATATAGAAGTACAAAAATCCATGTTCTGTAGTTTGTCACAGCATACCAAAGCACCTGATCAGTAAGAAAATAAGATTCACCCATAAAAGAAACAGTCAGAAAATTAATCATTTCCACCTTTTTTTGGTGTAAAATTGAAGTTAATGTAACCTTTGAAAATTTGTCTTTTGGAACGTCTCCTTTCTTTTGTAAAGTACCAAGATTTCCATCGGGCAAATCTTGACCTAGTGCCAAAACTAATAAACCCATGATCACCTGCAACCATCCCGGTACAAAAAACGCAATCCGCCACGCCGTGAACGGAGTTGCTCCGGCACGGCGGATTAACTCATAAAGTAACGGCATAAGCAATTGAGTTACCCCACCACCCATATTTCCCCACCCTGCAGCAGTACCATTAACAAGTCCAATAATTTTACTATTAAACATAGTACTCATCCAATATTGGCACGAAACAAACGTAGCCAAAGAAAATCCAATCATAAACCTAACAACAACGTAACCACCAGCTGACGATACAAACGACATGCAAAATACAGTCGGAGCTGTTAGCATCATAAGAAAAGCACAACCGTAACGCGGACCTAACAAGTCACAAACAACACCCATAACAAGCCTAGAAAAAATGCTACCAGAAACAGAAGCAATTCCAGCATTTCCTATGTCGCTTTTTTTAAGGTTAAGGTTGTCACGAATGATAGGGACAAGTGGAGCAGCAGCAAAAGTGGAGATAAAACAAGTGAAAAATGAAGTCCAAGAAAGGTGGAAAGTTGTCATATGGGGTTTTGCAAAAGAAAATATTTTGAAGACTTTAGCTTTGTGTTCTGAATCAACTGGTAAAGCGAATTTTGTTGCTGTATCTGTGGGGATTTCGGGATCGGATGTAACGGAGAAGGCAAAGGTTTGCTCTTTGCCAGTGACTCCATGCATGGAACTTCCAGGAGAACCAGCAGCACCATTTGGATTAGCCATATTGGTTAATTAATTTAGTGAATTTTGTTGGGCATGTTCCTTTGGTTTTATAACCTTGTGAATGTGGAAGGTTACGCATTCCTATATATAATGGATATCCAGAAACTATACTATTAACTGTCCTGGTAAATTCTAATGGTGGTTTTTCTTAGTAATATATAAAAATTACTACTGTTTTAAAAGTTTTATCTTTCTCTCTCTCTATATATATATATATATATCTATATATATATTAAACCAAGAAAGTTACTATATATAATTGCATTATGGTTAAGCCAAGTGGCAAGCTAATAAATGCAAAGAGTATATGGTAACTTTATTCTATATTTGACTATGTTATATATAATTTGAATTAAAGAATAATTTGGAATTTATAGATAAAGTTTTTAAATTTGAATTAAAATAAAAAAAGAAATTTATCTTCTTTTTTTGGTCAAGTTATCATACTTAATTCGGTTAATGATCATATGCAATCATGCTAGGAACTTTTGTTATCTTTTCTGATTATTTAAATACTACTGCGCCTATGGAAAAAAAAACTATTCCTTATAACTATAAAACTCTTTCACATTTAAAACCCTATAATTATAGTTCTTTAAAACAATATAGCTAGATTTGAATAAATTAAATTTATTTTAAAACAAATGTAACATATAGGGCTATGGTTATCCAGATAACAAAAAAGAGTTTAAAAATCGAATAAAAGTTTACTTACATATATAATGAAGTAAACCTACATGCTGGAGAAAGAAACATCACAAAAATAAGTCAATATTCAAAAAAATTATTTTTTTCCTTTTGGAAAAACGTTTGTTTGAAGAGTCAATTTGTATAAATGGACATCAAACAAATAACAAAATTTTGGCTATACATTATCTATCATTAATTTTAATTTAGCACCTACTAGGAATTGAAGGGTATAAGCTGAAACATCTTCATTTAGCTGCAGTCAAGCTAGCATTGCAAGGGTTTAATATTTTTTTTTGTTGATGAATATTAGTTTTGAATCATTAGATTATGTGAAAAGTTATTTTTTTCGAATTCAACAAGAGGGACATTAGTTTCTAAATGATAGTTTCTATAGCAATTTTCAAGTGTAACAAAAAGTATATTTAAAAAAAAAATGGTATGACATGAAATATTTTTTTAAAACGTAACAAATTATTTCAAAATGGGATTATTTTTTAAAATATAATGTAATTTTAAAATAAAAGGATAAAATATTTTTGAATTTTAGTAGAGTTTTTAAATTATTATAATAGAAGTCATATCATGGATAAAATCAAGAAACCGAAATTATATGGAATATTTACATAAATATCTGGCCAGATTTATTGTTTACTTTTTATAGCTAATATAGATGATATACTGGCAACACACGATTATACACATTTATATATGGATTATATATTAATTACACATTGTTCAATTTTTTAATTTAAGTGGTAAGGCGAGTACTTATTTAGGTTGATTAGATAAAGCCAAAAGAAAAATATGGAGGAATTTCAACTAAAGAATAAAATATAAATAAAGTTCTTATGTAGACAATTTCTATTAAAACTCATCATTTTATAGAGAAATAAATTATTTTTTTGTAAAAAAAGAAAGAAAAGAAATACATAAAATATAAGATAAAAGAAAATAAATACAGAAAAAATGTATGAAAAATCTAAAAAACAGAAATAAGAGATGACAACGAATTTCTTCTTCTATTTCATCTATGTTAAGTATAAGAAATTTGGAAGTTGATATAATCGATTTTAAATATTTTTTCAACTCAAATACATAGATTATAAGACAAGATATCTTAGAATATATTTTTTTAATTTACATTGTATGTTGTTTTTTAAAAATCGTTACTACTAACAAACTGATATGATATCAGAATTTGAATATAAATACAATTTGAGTAGTTTGCATTGAGGTTAAGTCAAGTATGGTATCGAGAAAAAACTACTTGGCAATTTCAAGACAATATATGCAATGTTATATAATAACAGTCAACTAATTTAACATTTAATGATTCAAAGAACAAAAAAATTGTATATATACATATATATAGGCAAAGGCAGATGTAGAGTGTTGACAACATGTTCAATCGAACCCATAACTTTTCACGCTAGCAAAAATTTATTTGTAAAAATTTCTTAAAATTATAAAAATAGTATATATGAACCCATAATTCTAAAAATATAATGAGTTCAATTCTAAAACATTAAAAATTGAATCCATAAAGCATAAATCCTAGATCCACCTCTCTCTCTCTCTCTCTCTCTCTCTCTCTATATATATATATATATATATATATATATATATATATAATAGAAATAATTTTTTGAAAGATAACAACATACCAAATAAGAGTTCAAGTCGTAGTAAAAGGGTCATTTTGTAACTAAAGAATTGTTCATATTGTGTCAACCTTTGTGCTTTGACATAAATACGAGTTATTATTTCACTTTTTGGCTATTTTTAGGTTCCAATGACACCAATGAGAGTGGTGCAAAAATAAAATTATCACTACGAGATTTGAGAAAATGTTAGTCTTTTTCATGTACTGTTTCGTAATTGATATCTAACGATTATCTAGAAGGTTTAAATTTGAAGGTTATTTACATATCATTCAAATAACTCGGATATTTAATATGGTTAATGTCAAATATCAGAATGGAGTCATACTGGAAAAAAAATTACTGGCTAAACAATTTTTTAAATTCTTAGATAGCCGACTAAAATGAGTTTTGAATTAAAGATAATATTTTTACTTACATTATTATAAAATAAATTATTTAAAAATAATGTTTTAAAAACTGAAATTTTAAAATAGAATTAATTTTTGAAATATCAACACACAAAATAAGAGTTCAAGTAGTAGTAAAAGAGTCAAGTCGTATCCAAAGAGTCCTTCATAGTCTCAACCTTTGATTGTTTTGTCATAAATATGAGTTATTATTTTGCTTCCCGGGATTCAATGACACCGGCGAGTATGGTATCAAAAAAGAAAAATATAATTATATCTAAGAAATTTGAGAAATGGTTAATCTTTTTTATATAGTGTTTCTTAATTAATATCCAATGATTATGTATATTTAATAGAGAAAGTTTAAGTTTTAAGATTATTTACATATAATCCAAATAACTTAAATATATTATATGGTTAGTATCCGCGCATTCGCGCGGGTGATAATACTAGTATATATATATATATATATATATATATATATATATATATATATATATATATATATGCTTTCCTTACTTCATATCGGGTGAGGCGGGGTTGGATATGGTTGATCGTAGATGGCTTGCGGTTTGTGTTGAGTCCACACTATCCTTGCCGTTTATCTTAGCCCCGGGCCTTAGATACTGGTTGCTGTTATTGCATGTTATTTATCTTTTGGTTTTTATGCTTGTGTTACTATTACGGTTTCTACTGAAGTTACTAATGAATTGTCTTTTCTTGTTTTTATTTCCGTCTTTCTGAGCCGAGGGTCTATCGAAAACAGTCTCTCTGCCCTATCGGGATAGGGGTAAGGTCCGCGTACACATTACCCTCCCCAGACCCCACTTTATTGGATTTTATTGGGTAGGTGTTGTTGTTGGTTATATATATATATATATATATATATATATATATATATATATAATCAATGATGTCACTCTGTAACGATCCGGCTGGGCGTTTTTAGAATTTACACCCCGATCCCCTATTAACTGCTTCTCCCTTGTTTATTTCTGCTATTGTGATTTTCCGGGATGATTCGTTTTGAGTTCCGGAGTGTTTTGTCACACTTAAGTCCCTAAATGAGAGATTTAAGTCTTAGAATTTGAACCGTAGTTGGAGCAGTGTGAAGACGGCTCCGGAATGGAATTCCGTCGATCCCGTTAGCTCCATTGGGTGATTTCGGGCTTAGGGGCGTGTCCGGATTGTGTTTTTTTTGAGGTCCGTAGCTCATTTAGCTTGAAATGACGAAAGTTGAATATTTAGAGTTTCGGGCCGATAGTGGAAATTTTGATATCGGGGTCGGAATCCGATTTCGGAAATTGGAATAGGTCCGTAGTGTTGAATATGACTTGTGTGCAAAATTTAGGGTCAATCGGACGTGATTTGGTTGGTTTCGGCATCAGTTGTAGAATTTTAAAATTTCAAGTTCATTAAGTTTGGAATGGAGGGTGATTCTTGGTTTTAGCGTTGTTTGATGTGATTTGAGGGCTCGACTAAGTTCTTATGATGTTTTAGGATTGGTTGGTATGTTTGGTTGAGGTCCCGGGGGCTTCGGGTGTGTTTCGGATGCTCAACGGGTCATTTTTGGACTTTGAAGGATAGCAGATTTGCTGGTTTTTCTGTTGCAGACATTTGTTCTTCGCATTCGCGAAGGGGAGACCGTGTTCACGAAGGTTGGCCAGTGGAAGCTTCGCGAACGCGAGGAGCTGAGCGCGTTCGCGAAGAGGAAAGGCGGAGCAGCTGGGACCTCAGGGAGTTGCTCTTCGCGTTCGCGGATAAGGGGTCGCGTTTGCGAAGGTTCTGGCAGCAGAAGCTACGCGTTTGCGAGATGGATCTCACGTTCGCGAAAAAGGAATTTGGGCCAGTAGGATTTTGTGCATCGCGTTCGCGATGGTAGTCTTGCGTTCGCGATGGAGGTCGTAACTGGGCAGAATTTAAAGTTCAAAACGAGGGTTTGAGTTCCTAACTTCAAAAATTGATTGAGAGCTGGTAGAAGGTGAAATTTGGAGAGAATTTTGGAGGAAGTTTGTGGGTAATGATTCCTAACTCCTTTTTCATTATATCCCATTATTCTAAGCTTAATTTCATCATTTAACTTCAGATTTGGGGTGAAAATTTTGGAAAAATTGAGAAAAGTTCTTAGGCCGAATTTTAGAATTTTGATTGAGATTTTGGTATCGGATTTGAGTAAATTTGGTATGGTTAGACTCGTGAGTGAATGGGTGTTCATATTTTGTGACTTTTACCCGATTCCGAGACGTGGGCCCGGGGAGGATTTTTAGGCGTTTTTCTATTTTCTTGCCTTAACTTCGATTTCATTAGCTAAATTAGTTGTTTGTAGGTATATTTACATTATGAAATTGATTTGATTAGATTTGGGCCACTCGGAGTTGGATACTCATGGCAAGAGCGTGATTTCGGATTGATTTGAGCTTGGTTTGAGGTAAGTGGCTTGCCTAACCTTGTGTGCGGGAACTTCCCTTAGGATTATGGTACTGTTGTTATGTGAATGCCGTGAACGTGAGGTGACGAGTGCGTACCCGTGCTAATTGTTGAAAAACCCCCGTTTTTATTAAGTAAATATCTGTGTTTTTCCTCGAATTGAGAAATACTAGTTCATGTATCCTACTGTTTAGCTTAGGAAAGCATGCCTACGTGCCTTAACTGTCTTACCTGTTTTACTGTTTTACTTGGGTTCTGTGCAGCATGTTTAGGGTAGGAATCACCTGTTTCATTGATACGAACTTGAATAGAACTGTAGATTTTCTGGCTGAGACTGTTGTGCATATTTGATTTGGTTGTGTATTTATTTTGGGACTATGGAACGGTATTCCGGGAGATCCCCTTACATGTTTACTTTGGGACTACGGAACGGTATTGCGGGAGATCCCCCTGCACATTTACGATTTGGACTACGGGATGGTATCCCGGGAGATCCTCTGAACATTTACGTTTGGGACTACGGGACGATATCCTGGGGATCCTCTGTTACTATCTCTGTGTACTGAGCTATTCTTTCTGTGATTCTATATTGCATTGATTGTTAGTACTTTTAACTATACTGTCTTATTTCATACTGTTTTACCCTGTTATAAATGTATAACCGGTAGGGCCCTGACCTGATCTCGTCACTACTCAACCGAGGTTAGGCTTGGCACTTACTGGGTACCGCTATGGTATACTCATGCCCTTTCCTGCACATGTTTTCGTGTGCAGATCTAGGTTCTTCTGCTCAGCCATACTATCAGTGAGGCGAGGCGATCCAGAGACTTCGAGGTATATCTGCCGCGTCCGCAGACCTAGAAGTCCCTCTCTATTCTCCCTTCAGTTGTAGATTTCTTATATTTCCCTTTTCGTTTAGACTTCTGGAGTTAGAACACTATGTATTTCTTTAGCTTGTAATTCATGAGATTCCGGATTTTGGGATTGCTATGTTCAGTCGAGAGTGTTATTATTGTATATGCCTAGCGGCATTCTATACACTTTATTTATATTTACATGTTAGTTGGCTAGTTTTGTATCTTAAATTTATTTTCCCGCAATTTGTTAGGCTTACCTAGTCGTAGAGACTAGGTACCGTCACGACAGTTTACGGAGGAAGAACTTGGATCGTGACACATTCAATTTTACATGTAGTAAAAGATACTTGATGTGAACATCTAAATAAGTATAGTAATTTCTTACTGTTATATTGTTTTTAATACGTAAGTAGTGATATATAAGTACACAATCAAGTCTACTATGAGTAAAACTCCTTGATAAATTAGTGGATGACTTGATAAGAATATATATATATATACTTTTACGCTTGTTTAAGTTGTATACACCGTTAGTAATATTTTTTTTTCAGGTATCTATAGGGAAGTTTTCTTAAATTGTGAACTTTTTAATCTTGAAAATAAAACATGTTACTATAATATATAAAGGTAACCTAATAGTGTGAAATATTTTTTACACTAACTATGTAGATGATTTTAACTATACATTACAAGATGATTGGAAACCAAAAGATTAAATAAACTTAGCATTGTATCGTCATCACTTTCTAATTTCTGGGTCAATTTCCACCCCAACCCCACGCACACACAACTAGTAGCAATTAATTAACTTTTTTAAACGTCTGTCTCCATCTTTGCTGTTTTAATCTATAGACTATGGTCTATTTTTTTTTTCCTTTGTCTAACTTTATTTTGTCGTTTTTCTTATTTTATTGTTTTTTACCCTTTCGAATGTCCTAAGAGGTTTTTATATAGTTACTTTGACAATATCGTTCTTCTAATTTGTTCTTTGTTTTTGTTTGTTTTAGAAGTATAAGCCACATGCCGAATGGTTGCCTACTTAATAAAATGCATTTCCTCATTTTGTTTTCTCATATTAGAAAAAGTTAAATTTTTAGATCACGAAATTTTCTAATTATGCGTTTAATTTTTCCAGCAAAAAACATATGGAATTGTTTCGAGAAATATTTGTTTATATATGGTTTAACATTGTATTTTTCATTTGTTAGCTACCACTTTGCGAAGTTGAAATTTTCTCCGCAGCATATGCCATGGGCATATGAAAACGATGCGATTGGTCCTTCCCAACTATCTGGAAACCAACAATGTTTAGATGAATGATTTTATCTTTTCTGTCAGTTAGTTGGTGCTCCCAAACGCACACGCAATTATACGTGGTCGTACAAGTAATGAAATAATAAATTGAGTGTCAAACCCACAGAGACTTGTATCAACTACCCACTAAAATCACCAAGATTGTTATTCAATTAAGCCAAATTCGAGTTCAAGAATGTGATTATAATAATTCTAAGTGGTAACTAAATTATCAAACAGTAAAATAATTACTATGTATTCAATAGAGACAAATATTCTAGGGTTGTGATTGATTCACCAATCCTATTGTGTTCTAGTTAGCTCTCCCTTTCATACAATTCACTCATGGTCTATAATTAATCGATAATTGCTCTCATAGCCTTCTCCCAAAGTACTACTCGCCTATTTAAAATAGATTAACGCCTATATTTCTATGGAATCAATCTATCAAGAACGCATTAAGATTACGATATTTAATTAAGCATGGTGACTAGGTATATTCCTATCCTAAATACAAATCTCCCCCCTCCCCCCATAAGAGTTAAGATCATGCTCTCTTCAATTCTTCTTTAATCTAAACAAGGCTTTCCCAAGCATAGCATAGATAGTAAATAGAACCTAACTGCTGGCCAGACAATTAAGTAATTAATCACAGAATTGAAGAAACAATCATATATTAGTGAACTGTAATCAAGGTTAAGTCAACGTTAAACAACAATATTCATGGCTAAATCACAACCCCAGAACTATGGATTTTAGCCGCTCATGATAATAGCAAACAATTTCATAAGTGTTGGATAATTAAAGATACTAAGAAAAGATGAAGGAAATTGAGATCTCTTCGCTACCGGATGTTTCTCGTGTGTATTCTCCCTTCAAAGTGGCGTCTCCCCTTTAAAAATAAGCTTAGTCTTGCTTTTATACGAGTTGGGTTTAGGGCCGAAATAATCTTGTCCCGGGCAAAATTGGACAAACTTCACACCATAAGTGCCCAGCCCAGCTCTAGGCGCTGTCCCTGGCGCTGTAAATTTGGAGCATACTGTCTCTGGTGCCACAGGTAGCGCTAGGCACTGGCTGTTGCATTGGAAATTCCCTCTTTTGCTTCTTCGTCTGTTTTGGCTCTAATCTCGCCCCTTTTGCCCCCAATTGCTCCCGGACCATTCCTACACATAAAAACACCTCAAATTAATATAATTCAACAGATTTTACATTTTAAATCCACGAAACAAAAGTAAAACATGAGGCGATATACATATAAATAAATATACTTTAAGCTAAACATCAACACCCCACACTTAGACTCTTGCTCGTCCTCGAGCAATGGGACTATCAAATAACCCCCAACTACGTACAAGTCTCAACTATAGAGAAGCAATTCAACTTTTAACCATACACTCTACCCTTGACTATGATCAATACCGGCACACAAGCATGAACATACAAAATTTCACATTCTTCCCGTTTAAGCATGCCAAATATAACATTTCACTTCAATCAATTCCAACAACCTATTTGTCACCACCCAACCTCAAAATTCGACTTGTAAGCACTAAGCACCCTCAACTCACGTACTCGCCCAACAAGAAAGTTTACAGCATTACCAATCATTCATGAAATCATGTGCACTCACCAACAACCAAAGAGTGAATATAGACTAGTCCACACGTTCAAATATGCTTTTGAATATAGATGAAGGACATCACAAAATTGAACAAAATTCACTCACTCTCACAAAGAATTCATATGCGTCTCGTGGTTGTACCATAAGCTTGCTCGTAGTGTATATCTCTACTAATTTAAGCTAGCCAAATCTAGGATCAATTATGACTTTAAGGTTGTAATGTAGGCTAAGGGACGGGTATGATACATTTAGAAATAGTGACTAACCCTCATAAGCACTTTAATACACAACATTCACAATTCAAGCACATATTCTTCTCAACCAATTCACTTGCCACAAACCATATGCAACATAGCCCTTACTTTCATTAAGCACTTCTATATTCCTACTAGCACAAATTAATAAGAATTGGAGGTGTGTTTTTTTTCCTACATACTTTGACCATCATTTTTTTTCTTTTTCCTTCTTTCTTGCAATTTTTTTTCTCTCTCTTTTTTTTTCTATTCACACACCCTATCTATTAGAGTTCATCGGCTAGTGACTTTTGATTTCAACTTTAGTGCACCAACGGGCCCTTCCATTGTTCCACTCAAAAGCTATTCCCCAATTTCTAACCTTACTTCTTTTAGCGACTAAGTGCCTTAGGAGGTAAAGGTTCAACATTCTCAAATAAAAACGAAATAGGGGTATGGCTTGTAATATGGGTGCCAAAGAAAAGGTCTATAGGCTCAAAGGGGATAGCATCGGAAAATTTTATTTTTGTGTGACAAGCACATCTATGATCAAGCAAGAAACGCCTACGTCATCTCCTAGATTAGCACAACTTACAATATCGCACATGACTCAATCAAGACGGTTCTGTTCAACTCTCAAGTCAAGCAAGCACACATAATTGAGAAAAATTAAGCAATATTGCACTATGTGGCATACAAGTCAAACAACTGAGAAAAGGTGTCACAAAATAGGCTATTTACTTTACTTAGACGTCACAATTCAAACCAAATACACGGGAAGATAGAATGTATGTCATAGCCTATTGTGCCAGCATGCAACTCAGTTTCTTCCTAAACTACTCCTAAAAAAAATAAAAATAAAGTACCCGGTTCGAGCTACACCCTTGGAAAAGAACCGATGCCCAAAGAAAAACCAAGGGATACTACCTAACTATCCTAAAAAAAAAGAAAAAAACTTTTTGGTGTTTTTAACCGGACTTTATTCCTCAAGAAAATTGTCCAAAAGATCCATCGTCGGGAAAAGTCCGAGCTTTTTCTAAATTTTATTTTCTTTTTTGTATTTTTATATTTTTTATTTTGTTTTTTTTTTCTAAAACAAACTAAACTAACACTAGACTAAGTAGAACTAATAAAAGAAAAAATTTAAAAGAAATTGATACAAGATATACAACTACATCACAGGTAGTATTACTCCCACCCCACACTTAGTCTATGCATAGTCCTCGATGCATATAAAAATGTAAAACAGAGTAGGGTGAAAAGAAAACTCCCTTTCAGTTGGAGTCCTCCTCCTCAGCGTGCCGTCCATCAGCAGCTCTAGCCACATCATCATCCGGTCCTAAAGGCACCAAAGCCATGGGTCCCGTAACATCATCACCAACCTCGTCCTTTGTGTCCTAGCCCTTGACAGTGTTGCCGTCCTTCGACGAGTGACCGGGGCTGCCAGATGCAATCCCCAACATCTCCTTGGACGAACTTGACAAGTCATTGCGTAAATGCATACGCTCCTCGTCTGAAATACCAGCCCTGCTCATGAGTAAATTCAAAGAATTATAGAGGTACCTGTTGAAGTTCTTGTCTCGTTCATTTCTTGCCGCCTGAGTGAGCTTTGACGACGTCTCCAACAATGATTTGATGTCCAATAACCCTGTAAGAGCCTCCGCCACCTCATTGTCGCGCCCCCTTTTTCTCGCGAAATCGAGTTTTTTTTACATTTGGTAGGGACAACTCGTTCCTTTTGGGAAAGGGGTTTTGCAATTTTGAAGAGTCGCCACCTAATGATTAGGGTGCATTAGGACACCAGAAGAGTTCGATCTGAATAACCAAAGATAGGGTAAGGGCTTGAAATTATTCTAAGGGGAAGGTGTTAGGCACCCCTCAAAATCCACTAGTGTGGTTCCCGGCCAGACAATTATTGTGAATTTGGGTACAATTGGCATATAAACAAATAAGGCTCAATAGGAGGGGATTTCATCACATAAAGGTTTGAAAGTAAACAAGGTTTGAAAGAGTAGTTAGAAAAGCTGATTTTAAAAATAAAGAGTTAAAATGCTGAAAAGAAAGAAATAAAGAATAAAGGGAGAGGTGTCCTAGGTTTATTAATAATATGGAGCACCCCACACAAAAACCGGTAATCACTCCTCAATGAGGGGCTACACGTGACATTATCGCGTGGTCATTATATCCATATCTACCCTTCCCATCCCATTAAGGTATTAAAGCGCGGAATGGTCTCGATTACTTATTGCATGCTATTACCTGCCCCAATCCTATCAGTCCTGGAGGCGCTTGGGACTACTAATCCTAAAAGGGGAGGGATATTGGGCTTATTTGAGGTTTCGAAAGGTAAAAAATCTAAGGCGACATACAAAACACATATTGCACATTTTAGGGGAAAAGCATATAAACCAAACAGGGGCTCAATCATACCTCCTTGAACAGAAAAGCACATAATTAGCATGACTTTCACATACTGTTTAGGTCTGATTAAATACTAAATGTGAGAGAGAGTGTAAGAATTGAGGCAGACTGGTTCATTACATAATTCATATAAGAAGCCCGAATCAGGCCTGCCTACTGGTTGTAATTCTTAAAATAGATTCAGTTTATAGTTTTACCCTATGGCTTGCCTAAGTGTTAAGACGGGGTCCTATAGACATGATATCTACTGAATTTAGAAGGTGATAAGACAATAAAACTCGAAATGAATTAATTGAAAAAAAAAACTATAGACATGCTTGCTAAACTTTGGTTAAGTGTGGGATTCAGATTATTAAAGAGAGGCTGAATTTAAACGATTTGATTACAAGTTCTGCAATTGACAGTATCCACTATTACTGATTTTATATCTAACACTGAGTGAGGCAAATCAGATTCATTTAGAAACTCCTATAGGCATGTTTTCTACATATTGCTGATTTTAGACACTTATAGACGTGGTTTCTAGATGTAGGACTTGTTTTAAAACTTATAAACATGGTATCTAAATGCAGAAATTGAACCTTATAGACATGGTATCTAAATGCAGTTTGAATGGCGTTGGAACAATCCTATAGGCATGATTTCTAGGCGGAGTTGAATATGCAGAATTGTAACAATCCTATAGGCATGATTTCTATGTGTATTGAGTATGCAGAATTAGAATAGACCTATAGGCATGATTTCTATATATATTTGAATTGTAATAGACCTATAGGCATGATTTCTATATGTATTTGCATATGCAGAATTGTAATAGACTTATAGGCATGATTTTCTACCCTTTGCATGCATAGTTACCCATCCCTTTTTTTTCACTAGCCAGCCCCAAGCGTTTATTACAACTTATTACAAACCAGAAAGAATAAAATTACATCAGAAAAAGTAAAAAAAAAAAGTACAACCAAAGGAGAGCCTGATTCAGACTTCCTGTCTGAATTATGAGATAGACCAACTGAAAGACCATTGATCCAAAGCCTTTCACCTATTTGAGTGTGTCAGAGTTCCCTAAGAGCCTCCATGGGACTCCGGGCAGTACTCACACCCAAATTGTATCACCAGAGTAGGGGACAAGTGCAGTGTGGAAGTGCCAGCCCTCAAGTGTCCAAGTTCAGAGGGAACTCAAAGGGTCCCAAGGCAAGGCTCATGAGAGGGGGGCGGAACTTAAGTCTAAGAGAGAGTGCAAGTGAAGAAGATAGAATTTTAAAGAACCAAGAAAGTACAGAAGAGGGAGAAGGGGCTGGAAAACAGTCATAAACAAGTCATACAAAGGGTTCCGGGATTGGGGAAATTGCTAAAGAGCCTATTACTTAGGCGTTAGCTGATCCTGGGCATACACAGCAATAGAGAGTGCTGTTATGCTTACAGAATCAACAAGAATATACAACACATGATGGTGACATAGAGGTTATGATTCCAGGGGAATCAAGTTTGAGCCATAGACAATAATATTTAATACTGTCATGCCTCAAACAAACCATTAATATCAAACACATTGGGGTATGAGGGTTTGGGATTCATAATAGGAGAAGATTATAGCATGCTAAAGTAAACGCAGAAATGAGCAGAAACAGTAGACAGACATGCAAGTAGAGGTATTAAATAAACACATTGTTTATGATTGCTGAAAATCTTAATCAGTACATACCAGTTTCAAGGAGGCAAAATACAGTAAAAGCAGTAGCAGGACTTTGAAAAAATCAGGCCATAGTACAAGTAACAAGAGAGAATGCTTTTTTTTTTGAATGTGAGTGTGAGTTCAGAAAACTAAGAGTGTTTTTTTTGTGTCAATAAGAGTGCAGGGAATTTATAGTTTGAAAACAGGTGCAAAAATAAGGCAAGAATCATAGTTTAGTAGTAATTATGGAACTATGTACCAATTAAAATCAATCAGTATCAAAGACTTCCTTTAATCAAGGAGTTAAAACTAAACGGTAATGGAAAGAAATTATTTAAGGAAGGAGATCAAGTAAACATCTTGTGCAAAGTAGACAATTGGGGGTAAATACATAGGAGTTTAATTAAGGGAAGAATTAATGAAGAATCGTTGAAATACACGGTTAACCAAATAAGGTAAGAAACACAATAAATCAATCAGCACATAGTAAATCAAGGAGTCAGGGATTCGAAGTTACAAATAAACCAAGTCAGAAATAGGAGAATCGAAAGGCTAAGGAAAGTTTTCAAATCAACCTAAGAAACAGGGAAATTAGTAAAACAAGGAAAGAATCAATCAGACTTACACAAGGAGGTCTGAAATCAGTCCACAATTAAGGGTTATTTTGAGAGGGATATTTAGCATATATAAAGAGTGCACAAACATTAGGCATGTGAGGTTAAACCATGGCAAAGAGAAGCAGCAATAATAATTATGAAGTTTGTAGATGGTGAAACATGGTAGTCACATAGGTCAACTTAGTAATAGGGAGAAGAGGGTATCAGAAGCATGCAAAAGAGTCAAGTAAAAGACCTTTCTAGAAAGTATAGTTTAGTTCAAAGATTGCAAGAAACCAAATCACATAGAGAAACAGAAGTTGAAACCAGGACTTTGAATCCAGTCGAGCAACTTCAAATAGACGAAGCAGTTTTTAGAAGCTCGAATAGGTCCAAAGGAATTAGGGCTTCGAAATCAAACAAATTCAGAGATGAGGAACAAGCAAATCGCATAGCAAACAGTCTCAAAACTCGAATGAACCCCAAAATTTGGGGTTTTCACCATCAATCGAGTATAGAGATGAAAGACAAGAGAATCAGGCAAAAATATCAACAAAGAAAATAAATCAGAAACCTTAAGAAGAACTAAGACTTTTAACATAAAGAACAAAGCAGAAGAACAACATATGAAACGCAGTAGAAGAATCAACATAAGAACACAGTAGAAGAACAACCTAAGAAACACAGTAGAAGAACAACATAAGAAGCACAGTAGAACATGTTAAAAAATCAGAAAAGCTTTGAAATAACTTAACAGAACCCTAAATCGGAAAAGGTAGAGATTTTGAAGGTAAAGTTTTGGAAGAAACTTTGAGAAATATTTAATAGCTTAGAGAAAACACAGATATACAACGGATCTAAAAGAATCAGAAGAACCTCGAAGGCTAGGGTTTCAGAAGATACCAGATGGTGAGAAAGGCTTGGAAAGTCATTGGTCTAAGCAGGAGAAGTCAAGATCAGGCTTGAACAGCCATGGCTAGCCGGAGCAAGGTCGGAGACAGCCATAGAACTCGAATGAAACAAAGTCTGGGCCAAGCTTCTTCAAGGTCTGACCTCGAAACCATAGTAACCAGGCATGTAGGAGTCGTAGGAGTCGTGGGTCGGGTAGTTTAAGATTTGGGCTGGGAAATTGGGTTTTAGGATTGGGTTCAATTGGGTACCAAATCAGGCCAAAATTGAAATGAAAATGGGCTAATATTTAAATAGCCATTTTCCCTTGTTTATTTTATAAAAAATAGTAAAATAACTTTTGGGAATAAATTAAAAGTACTAAAATGATTAATAATACATAATTATTAAATAAAAGATATTGGAGTTAATTTTATGAATCACGATTAAACCTTAAAAGAGGCTAATATTGCAATTATATGCAATTTAGCTTTAAAAATACTAAGCAAATTTACAAAAACATGCGACAATTATGCTAGCTATATTTTAGTATAGGTATGATAATCCAATAAATAAATCACCAAAATGATATTTTTTTGGAGTAATTATTGGGTTTTTCCTGATAAAAATAAAGCAATAAATCGATTTAAAAATCTTTGAAAATTAGGAAAAAAATAGTAAAACATTGGGCCATGCTTATATATGCATATACAGGCTATTTTGAAGGTATTTTGCATATTGAAATATACAGGGAAAAATTGGGTATCAACAGCTGCCCCACTTTACCCGAGAAGGATGAAAGAGTTGTCGGGTAAAGATATGATGGCCAATTTTGACCTGGCGAAACGGTTTGAAGAGGACTTAGGCCGTGCTCTGGTTTCTGAGCTGCCTACATATCCCTGGTCTTACAGAAATCAGGCCGTATGTAGTTCAGGATTCGTCGGCGGAGTATGCCGATGGAGACTTTCAAGAATAGACGCAATATTTATGACGGGTTGATGGTTGAAATCTGATAGGGCTGCGGGAACTGGAGCGGGATCGCTCCTGCCAAGATGGCCGTTGCTCGTCGGTTCACCTACAAATAAGCAAATACAAGCATGCATAAATTTAAACGTGATGCAAATTTCCGTCAGACCATGAATGTTGTCTTTGGACGGTAAGGATGACGTCCTTAGACCATGACGTCCTGGGACATGAAGAGCATAATAATAAAGGATTCGCAGGCCATGAAATGATGCTCTCGGGCTATGAGAATGATGCCTCCGAACCATGATGCCTTTGAATAATGATATGCAAAAGATTAAAGGGATCCTCAGGCTATGGCATGGTGTTCTCGGGCTATGCAAATGGTGCCTCCGAACAATGACGCCCTCGGATAATTTGGCGATCTTTCAGCCAATGAGATGCAGTGGGTGGTGATCTTTCAGCCATGCAGAATGTAAGGGCGGCGATCTGTCAGCCATGCAGAAGGTAAATAAGGTGGCGATCTTTCAGCCATGCAAAATGTAAAGGTGGCGATCTTTCAGCCATGTAGAATGTAAATAAGGTGGCGATCTTTCAGCCATGCAGAATACAAAGGTGGCGATCTTTCAGCCATGCAAAATGTAAATAAGGTGGCGATCTTTCAGCCATGCAATATGTAAGGCGGCGATCTTTCAGCCATGCAATATGTAAGGCGGCGATCTTTCAGCCATGCAGAATGTAAATAAGGTGGCGATCTTCCAGCCATGCAAAAAATGTAAATAAGGTGGCGATCTTTCAGCCATGCAGAATGTAAATAAGGTGGCGATCTTTCAGCCATGCAAAATGCAAAGGTGGCGATCTATCAGCCATGCAAAATGTAAATAAGATGGCTGTGAGCACGTGATTTTTGCCCTAAGCAAACCATTTCCAAAAGTCTCAAATAATTGATTTCTCTATTATTTTACAATTTTTGTGAATTTTGTGCTACATTTTTGTGTTAATTGGTTGCATTTTATTCATATGAAAATACTAAAATATGCACTTGCACTTAGGGATTTAATTTCACCATTTAGTATTAGTTAGTTAGTTTTAGAACAAAATTAAAGAAAATTGCAAAAAATAGTTTCTTTGCACTTTTAATTGTTAATTGTTGCATTTATCTTTAAATAGAATTTTAAATAATTTTAGGAGTTAAATAGATTAATTAGGTCTTTGTTTTGTTTTAACATTTTATAAAATTAGAAAAAAAAAATACAAAAGCAAAATAAAGAAAATACAAAGAAAATAAATTGGTCTCAATAAAATGCCCAAATTGGGCCAAAAATGGTTTAGCCCACCCCCAAAACCCCTCAAAACCGGACCAAACCACTGGCCCAAACCCCAGACTACCCGGTCCAGCCTTTTGTAACAAAAACGACGTCGTTTCTTATAAGCTAATCTGAACCTTTGATTGTTGATCCAACGGACAAGATCGTCCTAGGTTGTTCTATATATATATGTCCGAAACCATACCCCCCCCCCTCTCAAACCCCCTTATCCGTCTCTAACCTAAACCCTAGAGACCCCAGCCGCCCCCATACTCTCCGGCGAAACCCGCCGACGGCGATGACGGCAGTTATACCAACGACCACCAAAAATACACCACTAACTCCCCTCGTCCCCGTCTTTCCAACCATGCCCTCATCTCCCCTCGAATCATAGCCAATCTCGTCGAATATTCCATCGAAGATTTTCCGGCCAAATCACAAGTTGGCCCAAATGAACCCAAAATCATACCAGGCAACCGTCTTCCTTCCCTCATCGCTATTTCACGCCTAGAATCCCTTGAATCCAAGCAGAAGGCCCTGAATTGTGGATCTAGAGTTTTTGGAATCGAACCTGTCTTGAGGAGATTTTCAAGGTCGAGTGCTTTCTGTAGTAAGTATTTTGTAGCTCTACGATTCTCTTAGTTAATTCCTCTGTTGCTTCTTTTTCATCTGTCTTAATCAGTGAGGTCGCTTTGCATTTTAAGTTTTGTTTAATTTGATTCATGTGTAGTTCAATTTCCAGACATTCTAATTGTTAGTTTAATTTCGATATAGTTTCGTCTTGTTATTGTTAGCAAATTCTGAGTCGAGGTCTTTTCTTCTTAATTCCAAGATTCAATAGAGTTTCTTCTTGTTAATGTTTCCAGCCCGCCTTGAAATTATTTGAATTAATGATTCTGTTAGTTTAAGTTTAGTTCAATTGAGTTTCAGTCTTCATTTGCAGTTTGATTAGATTTTAAAATTTGGTATAGCTGAGTGATCATTTGTTAATTAACTTCAGTTAAATTCGAGCTGGGGTAAGGGGATTGGGATCAGTTAACCATTGGTCTGTAATTTTCAGACTAGTAGAAGGGTAATTTAGGCATAGAAAAGGGTAGTTTTATTAGGAATAGTAATTTTAAAGTAGGGAAGGGGTAGTATAGGGATTGTAATAGGTATAGGACCTTCTAGAATAGACTTTAGTATAGTTTTCAGCAAAGAAGAGGAACTTACTTGAGTAACAAGTTAGAAATAGGAGGGCTAAAATGAAATTAAGCCTAAGATCTGATTTACCCTCTTTTGTCACCTATAAAAGGGCATCAAAATGCCTTGATGAAGAAGTTTTTCAGCTCTGAAAATTCCCCCAAAAATCCATTGAAAAAAAATCAAAAAAAAACACTGTTCCATTGAAAAGCTTTAGGTTAATTTTGATTTCTAGTTAATCAATCCACATCTTCTAGTTCACAATCTGATGGCTGAGGTTTCAGAGGTTTACAAGACTGATTTCGAGTGATTTTGAGTTCAATTAAGCTAGTTTGAGTTGAATTTTTGTCTGCTGGAAGTTTCAGAGGTGTTCTGTGTTCATTTTCAAGCTTATTTGGGTTATTTTGGTGCTGTTCTGGGTGATACATCAGTCATGCTTGCTTTTTAAACATTTCTGGAATCACTGATTTACCTCTAGACTGGCTGATTCTGTTTTCTGGGCTATTGTTACTCGTCTATCGATTGCTGTTGCTCATTATTGCCTTAGCTGACCTCTTCTCCTCCATTTCTATTCTATTTCCAGGTACACTACTTTGAACTACCCTGATGTATACATTGAAGTTGGAATGGAGTGTTCAAGGATCTGTTTGTTTGATTGAAAGCCACTTGTGTTTTGTTGATAGTGTTCTATTATATGTCTGGTAGTTATGTATAATTCAGTAGACTTGTTTAATTTGAGTAGTTTATGTGACTGTTAAATCGGAGTGAAGTTTTTATTACAACATATGAACTCAGTATTTGATTTGGTTGAGATGTTAGTCAAAAGTTCAACCTGTGAACTGGTTTGGCAGTATTCATATTACTGGTAGCAATTTTTTGATCCTGCTAGGGTATAATTGGTTGTCTGCCTTTGAATAGAAGTCTTAGATATCACTGACATGGGCATTTGAATTGGTATTGGCAAATTAGTGTTAAATTTCACCTGAATTGAATTGATTCATCTAGACTAATAGTTCATGACAGTTAATTAGTCTTCCAGTTTGAATAGCCAATTGAAGTGTAGTTGTTCCTGCTGGGATTCGATCCCAGACTTTGGCATCACAGCCACCTGAATCGCCCTCTTCTTACACTGGGCCGCCTGTTTGCATTTGGGCCTGGGTGTATTAATAGAGCCCAGGTTTGTTTCGACAAAATGATGACCAATCTTAGGCCCGATGACTGTGGCCGTGAAAACTTTAGTTCGCAACGTGCCTGTTTTGTAATNAGATCTGAATCTAAAGTTTGAATTCAAAACTTCTTCTAGCTGTAGTTCTATACAGAAAACCAAAAAAAAAATAGACAAATTCAGTAAAAATCCAAAAAAAAAAGGCATAAAACCACAAATAGATACTGTTACATTGATTTTAAGATCAAAAATAGTTCAAATCTCTCTATTTCTGTTCTATACTTAGTTGTTCAGAGCATCTGAAGGTGTTAGGGTTCATTTGGAGTGAGTTTTGGTCGTTTCGATTGCTGAAGAAGTTCTGTAGGTCCTGGATCAAATTTTGATTGCATTTGAGTGTGTTCAAGTAATTTTGTGGTCAATCGTTTGGGTTTTGCTTGGTTTCGAACTTTTCCTTGGTCATTGAATTGGTTCCTGGCTGGTTGATTTCTGCGCGTAGCTATTGTTGGTGACTTGCTCTTCTTCTTCTCATTTCCAGATTCCAGATTCCAGGTACACATTCACTATGATCTAGAAGCTTGATTCCTGTGTATGAACAATTTGGGGAAATCAATGAAGAAGGATTGTTATTGGTCACTTGAGATTTTTTTAGAATCATTGATTAGCCTTTAAATTTAGCTTAGCTATTCATGCTCAAGTATATCTGGAACAATTATTTGGACTGTTTAATTTGAATTGAAAACTGTACGAACTGTTGGACTGTGATTGTTCATATTAGTTAGTTGTAGCCTTTTGTGATTGTTCATGTTAAATCATAGCTTAACAGTATTCGAAATAGTATTTTAGAATTAGCAAAGGATAAGTGTCAAATTAGTTCCTTGAATCTGGTAGTTCATTTCAGTAAATACCTTAATAGGATCGATACTTTAGAATAACAAAGACCTGTGATTATCTACAAGCCTGGGTATAAACTATAATTAAAACAGGGTTCTACTTATTAGTTACAAGTTATTGAAGGCATTTAGTGTAGCTTGAAATAAATTCAGCTTGTCTCACTTCTAATTGAATTTAGTTTTGTTTGATATAAGGCCAGTGGCCTGATCTCCACAGTTTGAGCTTTAGCTCATTTGACACAGGCCCAGATTCAAAGGTAATGCCCTTTGTGTCCAAGTCTGGGCCAAGCAAGCAGTCCAATTGTGACAATAATACGAGGTCGGGCCTGCTTTCAGGCTAAGCTGATTTTGAGATTGGCAATGTTTCCTTATTGGGCTGATTACAAGGCCCGTTTTTTTTTTCTGAAAGTATAATAGCTCAACAATAATTAGTTAGGGGGGTATTCTTTACTTTAAAGACATAGTGAGGAGAAAACTATAGATTACATTAGGATTGCCTTTTAAAAATAAAATGAGAAGAGCCTCGCCAAATAAAAGTGCAAAATTGCGGGGCCCTCAATAAATGCTATATAAAATACTCAGACTTCGGGACGGGCCGTTTAGCGAATTTCACGATCTTCCCCAAAGATAATAAACACGTGGTTGTTTTAGGCGCGTATTTTAATAAAATTACCTTTTTAAATACGGGTGCACATTGATGTGACCCAAATCCAAATCTCAACGAAGTCGAAATGTGTTAACAATCACGGGTGCACTGGTGCGACGTGGTTCAAGATGCATTTTCACGACGTTGCAATTCTTATTAAAAATAAAAAATAATAAAAGCGGTTTACTAATAAAAGCACATGAGTTTGGACATGTTTTGAAATCAGATAAAATCAAATACAACAGTTGAGCGACCGTGCTAGAACCACGGAACCCGGGAATGCCTAATACCTTCTCCCGGGTTAAAAGAATTCCTTACTCGGATTTCTGGTTTGCGGACTGTTAACAGAGTCATAATTTCCTCGGATCGGGATTCAACCGGTGACTTGGGACACCATTAATCTCCCAAGTGGCGACTCTGAATATTAATAATAAATCCCGTTCCGATTGTCCTTTAATTGAAAAAACTCCTTTACGCCCTCACGGGTGTAGTGAAAAAGGAGGTGTGACAGCTCTGGCGACTCTGCTGGGGATCGAACCCAGAATCTCTGGTTCAGGGTTCAGAATTCGAGCTTAGAATAATTGTTGTATTTGGTTATATCTGATTTTCCTACATGCTTCATGCTAAATGTGCTAAATGCTTTACCGCTTTGATATTATTTGAACTGTATATATAAACTGTGCCGAAACCCTTCTCCTCTCACCTTCGGGGATGTGCTCACTGGTGGAGACTCCCTATTCTGTTAGTGTCAATACCTTGAAATAAGAAAGAGGCCGGACAAGTTACTAAGCCGGATGGCCTTTTGGTTCCCGGTACGTAGCCCCCTCCTCGACTCGAGTTGTCCGCTCGGGTACACAGTCTAGAACACATACCCAGGTTTTGAACCTAGAATAACTTGACTTCATGCCGGATCCCTAGTAGGAACGCTTATCTGCATCACGTGCATTTTGACTTAGGGGACTCAACACAGGGGTTGGGTCCGTCTAGGACAGGTGTACCCGGAATAATGGACCATCCTGATGCATCTCACTTGTGCATTTATCTGTTTGGGACTCGCATGCTGACCGGCTTTGAATATCTGGGAAAAATTGAAAAAAAAAACAAAAACAAGAGAAAAAGAGAAAATAGCAGTGTAGAGAGTTAATTACCTATATTAGAAAACCAATGTCCAAGTAGTGCCGAAATGCTGTCGGATTTTTTTTGCGAAAATGAAAGAAAAAGAAGAAAAGTAGTTTTTAGTTTGTTTTGTTTGCCAATGGAAAAACAAAAAAGAGTTTTATTTTCAAATTAGTTTGTTTATTTGCCACTGAAAAGAAAATAGAAAAAAAGAGTCTTGATTTCAGAAATAGTGTATTTGCCAACAAAAACAAAAAACAAAAGAGTCATGTTTTTCAAATAGTTAGGTTTATTTGCCCGAACTACGCAGGTTTGATTCTCACCGGATGTGAGATACGTAGGCAACCCTCATCGGGTCCAACCTCCCCTTTTTCAAAAAATAGCCAAAAAATGCCAAAATTTTTAATTTCATCATGAATAAGTCGGGTGCTGCCATTCTTGTTTAAAATAAGCCGAATGTCCCCAAAAGGGCGCCGGAAGGCTGTTTTTGCAAGAACAGCCACCCTGAGTCATTTTTTAACAGTTAGCAGGCACAGCCTTATCTTCTTTATGAAGTGCTGAAAGGCCGTATCCGCAATACCGGCTGTTTGTTTAAATTGGAAATTTGAACAAAGATTGTGCCATTCTTCTCTTTTAGGTCAAAATAAGTGATTAAAATCACCTTAATAAATGTGCAGGATGAGCACGACTCAAAATGAATTATTTTCAATCATGCATAAAATCCCTTTGGAGTTACGTCTGTGGTGGAACGATTTAGGCGGAGAAGGGCAAGATGCAGTCAAGAAACATTTGAAAGGGCTTACCGGTTTGCTCGATATTGTGCCTCGGGGAGATATTATTAGAGCATTAGTTACATGTTGGGACCCAGCACATAATGTGTTCCATTTTTCGGACTTTGAGCTTACCCCGACATTAGAGGAAATAGCTGGCTACATTGGGAAAGATGAGGTTCCGTTGAGGCACAAATACTTGGTTGCCCCCAGAGTTGTAGCCGTGCACAGATTTCTAGACTCTTTGAAGATAGTCAGAACCGTCCATAACACAGATCTGGCAAATGGCTTTTGTACTCTGAGCTTCATATATCATCGATATGGCCATATCGGGGGGTTCAACAACCCAGAAAGTAAGATATGTAGCAAAGGAAACCGCCAGAAGTGGGAGGAGCATCGACGTTTCGCCTTTATGGTGGCTTTCCTGGGGCTTTTAGTATTTCCAAGGAAGGATGGGAACATTGACATAAAAATAGCTGGGGTCGTCAGCACGTTATACTCAAGCCAAAAGTACACTTGCACCTATGATATTGGCCGATATCTTCCGTGCTCTTACAGCCTGCAAGGCCGGGGAAGCTTTCTTCGAGGGGTGCAGTCTATTGTTACAAATGTGGATGATCGAGCATCTGTGTCATCGTCCTCAGTTTTTGAGCTACGGGTCTCCAGAAAAAACATGCATAGAAGAGTTTTACACGAGGATTAAAGGGGCCAAATTGCCGGAAGGAGTCACGGGTTGGACAACATATTTCGGTCCCTCACTGCTAGCCAAATAGAGTGGACACTGGGATGGTTACCCGTTGATGAAATCATATACATGCCGGCAGCCCGACCACATTTCCTTCTGATGGGGCTTAGAAGCATTCAGCCTTACGCCCCGTATCGAGTGTTGAGACAGCTGGGGAGATGCCAGATAGTACCCAAGGATGATGATCTTAGTTTGCAAGTGGTTGAGATTGGCCCTGATGGCCAGTTTCCTGAAGCAATGGTCCGCCAGGTTGGAGCGAATGTCAATATTTGGCGGCAAACACTTGTGTTCGAGATCGAGCCAAAGGAGAAGTGTCTCCTGATTATCAGGCTTGGTATAGANAGTAGGTTATAAGTCGATGAATCAATTTACAAGTGTATCAATACCTAAAAGAACCCGGCCCTGTGTTCCGAGCGCTTCTATATATATAGACATACACACACATACACACACACACATACACTTCACTGTAATACTATAACGTATACATAACTTGTTATAGTATATGTTAGTGTGTGTATATATATAACACACACAGTTCGTGCTACTTTAACTACATATATAGCATGTTATAGTACATGATATTGTATTCATTATTTGTATTGTAACAGAGTTAATGAATTACATTCATTCATCACTAGGTTATAAGTCGATGAATCATTATAACAGATTAATTGATATAAGTCGAGACGTTTGTTTTTAATATTCAACGATGCATCTGAGTAGGTTATAAGTCGATGAATCAATTTACATACATATATATATATATATATATATGTATATATATATATATATATATATATATAAAACACGCTTCGTTGTACTACTTTAACTACATATATAGCATGTTAGAGTATATTTTAGTGTGTTCATCCAACAAAAGTGTTAACGGATTACATTTATATTATTAAGATAGTAAATACAAAAGTGATTTTTAATTTTGACCAATGTTGACCTGAAAAGAGACCAACTTTGGTCGCTAATTATCCAGAAATTAAAATTAGCGACCAAAGTTGGTCGCTAAATTTAAATCGGATTTATTTATATTTTATATAATATTTAAAATAATAATATAATCGTTAAACGTTAGAACTGGGTCCCAGATTAGCGACCAAAGTTGGTCTCTATCTGCTTCCCCTTTCGTAAGCGACCAACTTTGGTTGCTAATTTTAAACTATATTTATTTATATTTCATAATTTTTTTAAATAATAATATAATTATTAAAATTTTATAACTGGGTCCCAGATTAGCGACCAAAGTTGGTCTCTATCTGCTTCCCCTTTCGTGAGCGACCAACTTTGGTCGCTAATTTTAAATTATATTTATTTATATTTTATAATTTTTTTAAAATAATAATATAATTATTAAAATTTTATAACTGGGTCCCACTTTAGCGACCAACTTTGGTCGCTTTTCTTGACAGACCAATTTTGGTCACAAATTGTTGGTCGCTTTTTTCCGGATTTCTGTTAGTGTTAGTTACTTAAAAATAAGATATGTTATCTATTATCACATGTTAAAATACTACTATTAGTGTAAAGATCATTTACGGCATCGGTTTAAATTAGTTAAATCATTATCCTAATTGAATAGAAGTATTGATTTTCCTTCATATTTTGTTATATGTTGCAGATTATCAGTAACAATCAGCTAAAAAGTGTCATTCTCGAGTTTCTGGTGGTACAAAGCTTACCAGTATAAGGAGTTCTTGAACATCTATACATCAAATAATGGCAATTTTGAAGCTCTACTTCAGTTTTTCAAGCTCTAAGCTTACTGGAATTTTTGTATAATAATAAATAGTACACCACCTGACTTGTATGTGATTATATTGTGTGTAATAAAATAATTCTAAACAATTATATCTACCCAAGTTCTCTTGTGCTATATATAATGACCAATAAGGAAAGAGTTCCAAGAAGATCCAACGACACTGTGGCAGTGTAATGCTGGGTGATTTTTAAAAATAGCCAGATTTATAACTAGTCGTTCAAAAATAGCCCAATTTCAAAAGTAATCGAAATTTTGCCACTTTTTATGTAAAGATAAATCTGAGCGAAAATACTGTTCAAAACCCGGAAAATACTCCAGTATATTATGCTGGAGTTCCAGGATAGTATGCTGGAACTCCAGCATAATATGATGGAGTTCCAGCATAAATACACTAGAACTCCAGCATAATATACTGGAGTTCCAGCAAGTATAATGGTCCAGTATAATATACTGGAGTTTGGAGCACCAGTGCTCCAGTCTCCAGTATATTATACTGGAGCCAGCAAAGTATACCGGTCCAGCATAATATGCTGGAGTTCATACACAAGTGCACCGAACTCCAGTATATTATGCTGGACCGGTCTCTATTGCAGCAAAACGGTGGCTATTTTTTATTGACTTGGTAAACGCTGGCTATTTTTGATTGACCAGTCCAAAAACTGGCTATACCGTAAAATTTTGGCCGTAATGCTCTATGTAAGATTAACAATAATGTACTTTAACTTGTTATATAAGCATGTAACTTAATTTATTACTCATCTTAAATTTTTTATAGAGTTTACTTCCTTTTTTTATAATAAATGTAAAATATTACCATTAACAAACAAATAAATACACCTGAGCACCTAGTATTATAACCACCTTCTAGGAAGGGTACTATAATTACTATTTTAGTTAATTTAATAGCATAATTTTTTTTTTTTAAATGGTCAGAAGTTAAACTCTTTCTAGATATATAACATGTAAAAATAGGATCGCATATTGACCGGGCACGTAAAAGTAGGGGAATATCCGGGAGAAGATCCCACTTTAGGGGGTGACTATTGCATATATAAAGATTCACCATCCTTCACCATTTACCACTCACTTAATCCTCTAAATCTCTCTAATTAATCATCTCCCTAAGCTTAATTAAATCTCTCGTTCCCCACACAGGGAAAATTAGACTGAATCTCTCTGCTCTCTCTTTCTCCACCATTTTTCTAGCAATAGCAGGTCAGTCTTGTCATGAATTAGCTCTAAATATTTGCTTCTTTTTGCATGCATGTGTCCTTAGCTTCTTGATACGTAAATCAAGATTCTGCTTTGTTCTTTTGCATGCAAGGGAAATTCACGTTCTTTAATTTTGGTCTTTATTTTGAGAATAAAGACATATTTCAACTTTTTTACTTTGATTAAAGAAAATGGTATTTTATTATTGATTTATGCCACTATCCATCAAATATATTGTTATTCTTAAATCTTGCTCGTGTTAATTTGACTAGACACCACGTAAGAATATAAGCAATACTTATAATTTGGATCTTTCAGTCTTAAATTAAAGAATTGCATAACATGCCAAAAATACTACTCCATTTAACTATAAGGGAGAGTCATCATAGGTAAAACGAGAATGTGAAAATAATTACTTATTAAATACAGAATGTGACATTCTTTTGAAACAGATATATTAAAAATGTAAAAAAAAGTAAGACACTAATGAAACAACTAGAATCCACAACATGTCCCATACGTATCGATGGTACTGGCCTAGGATTTATCTCAGGCGCCTTGATAGGAAATCTTATTTTTCGTGGAGCTGAGAATTAACTATGGGATCTTAGTGCATGGGAGAGAGGACACATGTTTTCTTGAACATTCCTTATGCTTAAATTGCCTTTTACGATTTAAAAACATGTAATTAACCTTAAATTTAGAAATAAAAGTCAAAGAGCTTCCAAATGTACAAAACTCGTCACTCTTTTGTGGAACAGACTGAAAAAAGAAAGAGTGTCATATAAAATGTAAGAGATGAAATATTATTCTTTTATGATCTTGATCTTTCGTTGGCGAATTTGTTTTGATTATTGAATGTTCTTGATTTGAAATGCAGCTAGATCAAAGGAGAAGAGAAGAGTGAAGAAGAATTAGATAAAATGGCAGGGGATCTAAAGGTTTTGAATGCACTAGATGCAGCAAAAACACAATGGTATCATTTCACTGCAATTATTATTGCTGGGATGGGATTTTTCACAGATGCCTATGATCTCTTCTGCATTTCTTTAGTCACTAAATTACTTGGCCGAATTTACTATCATGTTGATGGCTCTCCAAAACCTGGATCTTTACCTCCTGGTGTTTCAGCAGCTGTTAATGGAGTTGCGTTCTGTGGAACCCTTACAGGTAAGGCCGGAATATGTAGCTTACATTTCCTGTATTCGTACGGGAAATCAAAATTAAACGAGCTTTTATCCTAGTGTTCTACGTGAGATTTCTGTTCTCGTTGAGCTCATCTTAGGACAACTACGTTATCTTTTAACAGAATGTTCAATTGGACTCAGTATTTTGTATACATATCATAAATATATATACATGTGAAAGTTCACTAAAATTTCAAAAGGCAGCATGGTGCACTAAGCTCCTGTTATGCGCTGGGTCCGAGGAAGGGCCGGACTACAAAGGTATATTGTACACAGCCTTACCCGGCATTTCTACAAGAAGCTGCTTCCACGGCTTGAACTCGTGACCTCCTGGTCACATGGCAGCAACTTTACCAGTTACGCCAAGGCTCCCCATCACTAAAATTCCAATCAACGTTAAATTTGGAACATGTCGAACTTATTAAATATAAATCTTGGATCTATTCCGTAATGCAGGGCAACTCTTTTTTGGTTGGCTTGGTGACAAATTGGGCAGGAAAAAAGTCTATGGCATAACACTAATGCTCATGAGTCTTTGTTCCATTGGTTCTGGTCTTTCTTTTGGTAAAGAACCAAAGACAGTATTAGCCACACTTTGCTTCTTCAGGTTCTGGCTAGGATTTGGTATTGGTGGTGATTACCCTCTTTCAGCTACTATTATGTCTGAATATGCTAATAAAAAGACTAGGGGTGCTTTTATTGCTGCTGTTTTCGCTATGCAAGGATTCGGTATTCTGGGTGGAGGAATCTTCGCCATCCTGGTCTCTGCTATATTCGAGGCCCGATTTAAGGCTCCTCCATACAAGGTACATTGTGTTTGAAGTTTGTCATATTTAGCCTGAAAATATAAAGAACCTAACATAAATGCTTATATGACTTTAGGATCGTGGAACTCTACGATTTTCATCGAACTGTACATAGCATATATAGAAGATTTAACTAAGAAAATGTTGGGCTAATTAAAACGGCTCGCAGATACTCTTAACAATAGAAAACATCCATCGGAGCTTTCTTAAACAGTAAAGGGCAGCACGGTGCACTAAGCTCTCCCTATGGACGGGATCCGAGAATGTACGCAGCCTTACCCTGCATGTCTGCAAGAGGTTGTGTTCACGGCTCGAACCCGTGACCTGAACAGTGTTGAGTAGAAATCACTATCAACTTTGATCCTTTTAGAGATGTTGATTCTCTCCGATCCCCATATAGCTAATAGAAATTTAGCCAATTTATTAAAGTAATTATTGGTCTACATGAGTAACTTTTTACAGGTTGATCCAATTGGTTCAACTGTTCCACAAGCAGACTATGTTTGGAGAATTATATTAATGGTTGGAGCACTTCCTGCACTTCTCACTTACTATTGGAGAACAAAAATGCCAGAAACTGCTCGTTACACTGCATTAGTTGCCAAGAATGTAAAACAAGCAACTGCAGATATGGAAAAAGTAATGCAAGTTGATATTGAAACAGAACAAAAAGAAGAGCCAAAAATTGCTGTTACAACTAGAGGAAAATCAGGCAATGATTTTGGTTTATTTTCTAAAGAATTTCTTCGTCGACATGGACTTCATTTACTTGGCACAACAAGTACATGGTTTCTTCTTGATATTGCATTTTATAGCCAAAATTTGTTCCAAAAAGATATCTTTAGTGCAATTGGATGGATTCCTCCTGCCAATACTATGAATGCAATTCAAGAAGTTTTCAAAATTGCTAGAGCACAAACACTTATTGCTCTATGTAGTACAGTGCCAGGGTATTGGTTCACAGTCTTTTTAATTGATAGAATTGGGAGGTTTACTATTCAATTACTTGGTTTTTCTATGATGACAGCATTCATGTTTGCTTTAGCCATTCCTTATAACCATTGGACACACCCCAACAATCGTATCGGATTCGTTGTCCTGTACTCACTGACATTCTTTTTCGCAAACTTTGGACCTAACTCAACCACATTTGTCGTGCCAGCTGAGATATTTCCAGCTAGATTACGTTCCACGTGTCATGGAATATCGGCTGCAGCAGGAAAATTAGGGGCAATGGTTGGTGCTTTCGGGTTTTTATATTTGGCTCAGCCACAAGATAAGAGTAAGGTTGATGAAGGGTACACTGCTGGTATAGGAGTGAAGAATTCTCTTATTGTGTTGGGATTTGTTAATCTTTTGGGTACATTGTTTACTTTCTTGGTTCCTGAATCTAAAGGGAAATCTCTTGAAGAAATGTCAAGAGAAAATGATGATGCAGATGAAGCTTAAGCAAAATAGGATTAGATAGATAGAGTTTTTAAGGAAACCTTGTTTCTCTTTTTGGTGCTTTTCTTTTTCTCTACATAGTTTTCAGCTATTATATTTCTATTTTGTTAAACTCTAGGTAGTGGTTGTTACTCTCTTTTATTTAGGATCATACTTTAAGTTCCAGTATCAGCTATAAATTACTCCATTCGTTCAGTTTTACTTGTTATATTTTGCTTTTCGAGAGTCAAATACATAAATTTTGACCAACGTTTAATTAACATGTATTATTTCACCATATTGATATGAGACGAATAGCAAATTATATACTTTTGGTATAATTTCCGAATATATAAATTTTAATTTTAAACTATTAAGAAAATCTAATCCAATTTAGCTTTAAAGATTAGTCAAATCCTTAGATTATAAGTATTGGAGGTTAGAGTAGGTTAATCTCCACTAAGACGGTAGCTCGGTGCTAAAAGCATGTGGGGTCCGAAGAATGGCCGCATGCATCCTCAGGACATGTGATATAAGCAGCTTACATTAATGTAAGTATAGTGGATGATTCTACGGTTCGATCCCGTGCATTATGTCTATGTTACACAGGCAATGGCAAATCCACATTTAAGGTTATGGTGCTCAAGCACCCATTAATTAACTTTGGAACCAAACACTATTATTTAGATAGAAAAATTAGTTATTCACATAAATATATTAATTGAGCACCCAATCTTTGTAGCAACTTTAGAGGAAAAATAATTGAGCACCCACGAGTTAAAAATTCTGAATCTGTCACTGTACACAGGGACAATTTTTTTCCAGTAATTATGTAAAAAATCATTTATATTAGTCTTTGCTTATGGCCTACTGCAGCATTCCAAAGCGTTCACCTTTTAAAGTTTGCTTCGAACTAGTATTATATTTCCATCTACTATTATAACATTAATAGTTTGTCCCAAGAATAAATAATAATTACCCTACCTCAGACCCTCAAAATCTTAGGTTTTCTGTACATAATTCTTTTGTCGCTATCACGCAATTATCTGAAAATGATGCATAGAAAGTTAGAAAAGTAATGCTCTATAATGAATGATAAAAACGAGCGCAATGAACCTGATATTTCCAATAATACTATAGTATTGCTAGTATAATAGTACTATAATAGTGATTGGAAAATAAAAATATCACAATTAAAAAAACAATAAAAACTCTTAATAATAAAATCCGATACTAGAAGTTGATAACCTGATAATTGATAACAAAATAAGTTAATTTTACTTTGTTTACTTTGATATGCTTGAAAACTTTCAAACGAATGAAATAGAATTGCAGTTCAAGTTATTCAACGTGCTTTATTTTTTCTGTTTGACAAATATGTAGCGCATATATAAAAAGAAGAGAAAAGCATAATTACAAAGAGAAATTAGGAAACTATGACTTTAAAAATGAAAATGAAATGTAATATCCGTATCTCCTTTTAGAACTAATCCTTTTTGGCCACTTCTTTCCTTATAAAAGTTTTGCACTCTTTTCACTACCAAATTCAATATTTTCTATTAAAAGATTAAGCTAAAAAAATTAACTACAGGAGTACTAATTTTTTGGGGCCCCAAGAGCTTGGGGGCCTAAAGCAAATGCTTTATTATAAAAATTGCATGTAGCCGCTTTGTCTTTTTGTTTGCATTCGTACCCACTTTTTAAAAAACTTCAGCTTCCCTTTATAACTGGAGCTGAAGTTTCCGGGTTACTAAACAAAAACTTCAGCTCTAGAGCTGAAGTTTTTATTTTATAACTAGCAAACTTCAGCTCTAGAGCTGAAATTTTCAGGTTACTAAACAAAAACTTCAGAGCTGAAATTTTCAGGTTACTAAAGCTGAAGTTTTTATTTTATAACTGGCAAGTTTTTATTTTATAACTTGAAAACTTCAGCTCTAGAGCTGAAGTTTTCGGGTTACTAAACA
>NW_017675958.1:0-1339 GCF_001879085.1 Nicotiana attenuata | reverse complement strand
AATTGACCTACGTCCACAGCGGAGATGAGCAATCCACTATATAAAAGAGAGTACAAAACATATTGAGAGAACAACCTCACGAAGAGGCAAACACAAGTGAACACACTAACACTTGTCCCGTAAAGTTTTCCCCTTAAACAATACTCCCAATTAGCCCGCTATGGCTACATTGTGGATGTTGTCGAATGAGAAGGATGAATCTTCAATTTATAGAACTCCAAACATTTTCCTACAAGAAAAGAGACTAGCCAAATATGGAAGAAATATATTTTTTCTCTAGGAAAAGAAAAACAAAATTATGGTAAATATGTTATTTTTTTCTTCATGAGATAGGAGAACCGACTATGACAAGAAAATCTAGATAAACACCTAACAATACCAATTCAGACACTTATTTTATAGGAAATGCTAAAAACAAGTGACATGAACCTGAACTTTTCAATGATACTATAGTATTTCTAGTATAAGACATTATTATTTGATTGAAACTGAAACGTTGCTTTGTAGATTTAAAAAACGATCGAGTGGAATGAATCTAATATATGTTCAAGAACATTATAATAGTATTGCAAAATTGTCAATGACAAGATCTATGAACAATATATATAATAGCTTTTAGCTGATTGGACCAACGTAACGTACTAATTAACGTAAAAGTGACTTTAGTTGCTGAAAAAGCATAATATCTTTTCGTACTAATAATTGAACTAGGCTCATTTGTTGGGAATAAATCCCCACGGTAATAATATTCGCGGTAATAAAAGCGGAATAATAATATAGCAGTGAGATACGGTAATCAACAAGAATAAAAGAGTAATAATGACACCAAGATTTTTACGTGGAAAACCCTTCTGAATAAGGGAAAAAACCACGACCCTGAGAGGAGCAACTAATATCACTATAGTAAGGAATTTTACACTTTGTAGGCCCGAGTAAAATACTACAAAGACCACTACAACACTTAAAAGAAATAACCCTCTTTTGATATTCCACCTCATTGCAATATCGCTCACACTCTCTATTTTTCTCACAGACTATTTTCTTATACCCTGTCTGTGATGCCTCACTCTTTCTTTCTCTCTTTGTTGGTGTGTTTGAAAGAAGTGAAAGAGCTCTCCTTTTATAGGAGAAAATACGTAGCCTCCAAGAATGCCACAGGAGGAGCTTCAATTCTCCTCCATTCATTTCCAAACTTGGGGCCAAAGTAATCATAGGCACATGCCTATTACCAAATGGGATGGACCCCACAATCTCCCCCTCCAGTCCTATTCACCTGAAGGAGGTAACACTGGACTTCTAACTTGAGTGCATGCCGACAAGTTCTTTGCACAACTCAAAC
>NW_017675957.1:32735-55466 GCF_001879085.1 Nicotiana attenuata | reverse complement strand
ACAAGTGAGAAGGCTTGGAGAGGTCTGGTATTGAGTCAGAGATGGCCATGACTAGGCTTCTAAAGCTCGAATACGTCGGAATGGGGCCGAAGAGGCCACAGAACACAGATCTGCAGGGGATCTGAACGGACGCCGTCGAGGTCAGACCTCGAAATCTCGAAGGGGTGAAGGAAGGTGAGCACAGGTCGTCCATGGCCTGAAAAGCCATGGACTCAGGGGAGATAATGGTCGGAGAAGACGAGGGAGGCGATTAGGGTTTGAGTGCTTGTGAGCGTTTGAGGGAGAAGAGAGTTCGAAGGCGGCTGTCGAAGAGAAATGGGGATTAGGGTTAGGTCATGTGGAATTAAAAAGGAAAGAATCATTTGTGGCCGTTGATCAAAAGGATCAACGGCCTGGATTTAAAAGAACCCCGGGCGGGATTAGCAATTGGGTCAGGGGTCGGGTGAGAAATCAAATTGGGTCGTTTTGATTTTGGGGCGGATTGGGCCAAAATTAAGGCTAAATTTAAAATGGAATTGGGGCTGCAATTGAAACGAAATGGGACTACATTTTAAATAGCCCGTTTTTCCCTTTTATTTTATAAAAATAGTGAAAATGATTTTAAAAGAAAATTGATGATGCTGAACCAATTAATAATACATATGTATTAATTTAAAAATATTAGAACTAATTTTACAATTATAAAACACTATTAATCGTGAAATAGGCTATAATTGCCTTTATATGCAATTAGCTTTAAAAATACCAAACAAATTTGTAAAAATATACAAAAAATTACCTTAATTATATTTGGTGTAAATATGAGAATAAAATAAGTTATTCACAAAAATGATAATTTTGGGAATAATTATTGGATTTTGTACTGTTAAAATAGACAATAAATTGATTTAAAATAAGGAAAAATACCAAAACTCTTGGGAATGCTTATATATGCATGTATATGCTATTTTGAGGATATTTTGAGTACATAAAAATACTTAGGGAAAAATTGGGTATCAACAGCTGCCCCTCTTTACCCGTGAAGGATGAAAGAGTTGTCGGGTAAAGATATGACGGCCAATTTTGACCGGAAGTGGCGATTTTCAAAGAATTTGACCGAGCTCTGGTTTCTGAGCTGCCTACATATCCCTGGTTTTACAGGAATCAGGCCGTATGTAGTTCAGGAACCATTGACGGAACATGCCGATGGAGATTCGAAAGGACGGACGCGATGCTTTTGGAGAGGCAAGAGGTATTTGGGAAGCAAATCAGCTGCGAGAACCGGAGCGGGACCACTCCTGCTGAGACGGCCATTGTTAGCCGGTGTACCTGCAAGTGAGAAATATAGGCGTATATTGTGCATAAACTAAAACATGATGCAAGTTCCCGTCGGACCATGAATGCTGTCCTCGGACGGTTAGGATGACGTCCTCGGACGATGATGTCCTGGGCCATGAAGCGCAAAATTAAAGGATTCGCAGGCTATGAAATGACGTTCTCGGGCCATGATGATGGTGCCTCCGAACCATGATGCCTTTGAATAATGATGTGCAAGATATAAAGTGGGGTCCTCGGGCCATGGCATGGTGTTCTCGGGCTATGAAGATGATGCCTCCGAACGATGACACTTTGGACAATTTGGCGATATTCCAGCCCATGAAATGCAAGGTTTGGCGGTATTTCAGCCGATGCAAAAACGTAAATGGCGATGTTTCAGCCGACAGATGATTTAAACAAAACAGGCGATTTTTCAGCCGATGTGAAAATAAAACTGGCGATGTTCCAGCCGACAGAAGATTGAAATAAAGTTTGGCGATATTTCAGCCGATATGAAATAAAATGGCAATATTTTAGCCGACAGAAATTTAAGTAAAGTTTGGCGATATTTCAGCATATATGAAATAGAATGGCGATATTTTAGCCGATGCAAAAAGTAAAATGGCGATATTTTAGCCGACAGAAATTTAAGTAAAGTTTGGCGATATTTCAGCCGATTGTAAGATGTGAGGTGGCGATATTTCAGCCATGCAAGAAAGATAAAGTGGCGGTATTTCAGCCATGCAGGTGGAGGTAGAGCTTAACCTCGGAAGGCAGAAAGGTAGCCTTATGAAATGCAGGATGGAGACAACGCTTAGTCTCGGAAGGCAGAAAGGTAGCCTTATGCAATGCAGGAAATGCAGATGGAGACAACACTTAGTCTCGAAAGGCAGAAAGGTAGCCATATGCAATGCAGGAATGCAGATGGAGACAACGCTTAGTCTCGGAAGGCTGAAAGGTAGCCTTATGCAATGCAGGAATGCAGATGGAGACAACGCTTAGTCTCGGAAGGCAGAAAGATAGCTTTATGCAATGCAGGAAATGCAGATGGAGACAACGCTTAGTCTCGGAAGGCATAAAGGTAGCCTTATGCAATGCAGGAATGCAGATGGAGACAACGCTTAGTCATGGAAGGCAGAAAGGTAGCCTTATGCAATGCAGGAATGCAGATGGAGACAACGCTTAGTCTCGGAAGGCAGAAAGGTAGCCTTATGCAATGAGATAAAAGCGGGTAGTAATAAAAGATTCTTAGCTGACAGATGGTAGCCGATTGTAATATTGCGGCTGCTGGGAAATATTGCATGCGGACAGCAAAATGCGGGTAGGTGTGATGGCTCAATGCGATTGCGTAATATGTTTGTGACTCGGGTGCCTGTATCCAAAGAAAATTGTGAGTTTTGTCAAGGGGGAAAGGTTAGTTCGTTTTCCCTTGGCTTCCGGCATCGCACATCGTTGGGGTAGCATCGCTAAACAGTAGCAATTCGAACAATAATTATGCATGATTTAGTAAATATAACATAAGTAGAAAATGGTTTTGTTTAGATGAACCAACGACTGCAACGTGGTTCAAAACATTGCAACCTTTCTTGCTCCGGAATTTTGAGGATCCTCCTCTAAATTCTGCCCCAGTTTACGAGGTTGGCACTTCTGACGGCTGCGCTGAATGACTGAAGAATCAACTTCGGAATTTTGAGGGTCCTTCTCAAAATTCTGTCCCAGTTTACTGAGGTGGCATCCCTGGCGATGAGTGGCTGAAGACTAACTTCGGAATTTTGAGGGCCCTCCTCAAAATTCTGCCCCGGTTCCAATAGTAAGGGAAAATGAAATTTTTATTAAATTGTGACCGAACCCATAGGGTTGCCTACGTATCCCCTCTTAAACGGGAATCAGGTCAGCCGTAGTTCAAATTAAATTATAGAGAAATCATAGATGATTACACATAATATCGTTTCACTGCATCTGAGTTTATTGGCTTTGGCCAGACTTCTCCATCCATTTCTGCAAGAATAAGGGCTCCTCCAGTTAGAACCCGGTGAACCATGTACGGATCCTGCCAATTGGGAGAGAATTTCCCCTTGGCTTCATCTTGATGTGGGAATATCTTCTTCAACACCAGCTGCCCCGGTGTAAACTTCCTTGGCTTAACTCTTTTGTTGAAGGCTCTAGACATTCTGTTCTGGTACAACTGACCGTGGCAAACTGCGTTCATTCTTTTCCCATCTATAAGGGCTAGCTGCTCGTAGCAACCTTTTACCCATTCTGCGTCGTCCAACTCTGCTTCTTATATGATCCTCAGGGAGGGAATTTCTACCTCGGCGGGGATGACCGCCTCTGTACCATAAACCAGTATGTAGGGAGTTGCTCCGGTCGATGTGCGGATAATGGTGCGGTATCCTAGTAAGGCAAACGATAACTTCTCATGCCACTGTTTGTGACTTTCGACCATCTTCCTTAGTATCTTTTTGTTATTGGCTGCTTCTACGGCTCCATTCATCTGAGGTCTGTAAGCTGTAGAATTCTTGTGTTTAATCTTGAATGCCCCACACATTTCTTTCATTAAGTCGTTGTTGAGATTGGAACCATTATCAGTGATGATTGATTCTGGAATCCCGAATCGGCAAACAATACGATCACGGACGAAATCTGCCATAACTTTCTTAGTCACTGCCTTGTATGATGCTGCTTCAACCTATTTAATAAAGTAATCAATCGCCACCAGGATAAATATGTGCCCGTTTGATGCGGCAGGCTCGATAGGTCCGATAACATCCATTTCCCAGGCGGCAAATGGCCACGGTGAGCTAGTCGCAGTAAGCTCGTTTGGAGGCACCTTTATCATGTCTGCATGTATCTGACAACGATGGCATTTGCGCACATATTGGATACAGTCTGTTTCCATAGTCATCCAAAAATACCCTGCTCGGAGTATCTTCTTTGCTAAGAAAAAACCATTCATGTGTGGTCCGCATGTCCCCGCGTGCACTTCATCTAATAGTCTGGATGCTTCCTGACGGCTTACGATGAAACCCATCAGTTTTCCGGCAGGAACCCCGAATGCACATTTGGCAGGATTCAATTTCAGATTGTACCTTCTCAGTCTGTTGAAGAACTTTCTCAGATCTTCCATATGATCAGTGGCTTTCTTGGATTTGATGATGACGTCGTCCACATATACTTCGATCTCCTTGTGTATCATGTCGTGAAAGATAGTAGTCATGGCTCTCATGTAGGTGGCGCCAGCATTCTTCAACCCAAATGGCATCATTTTGTAGCAATACATTCCCCACGGCATGATGAAAGTCGTCTTCTCTGCATCCTCCTCATCCATATGATACCTGGCAAAACAATCAACAAAAGACTGCAACTCATGCTTGGCACAGTTGTCGATGAGAATGTGTATGTTTGGCAATGGGAAGTCATCTTTTGGACTGGCCCGGTTGAGATCCCGGTAGTCGACACAAATTCTGACCTTCCTGTCCTTTGGTACTGGCACGATGTTGGCTAACCATGTCGGATATTCCACTACCCTGAGAACCTTGGCTTTGACTTGCTTAGTGACTTTTTCTTTGATTTTCAAACTCATGTCGGGTTTGAATTTCCTGAGCTTCTGCTTTACTGGCGGACAAGTCGGGTCTGTTGGCAGTTTATGAGCTACAATGGATGTGCTGAGGCCAGTCATATCATCATACAACCAGGCAAATATGTCCTCATACCCTTTCAAAACTTCCGTATATTCTTCCTTTTCTGATGGTGACAGGTGAACACTGATGTGAGTTTCTTTGACGTTCTCTGTATCTCCCAAATTAATGACCTCAGTTTCTCCCAGGTTGGACTTAGGACTGTTCTCAAAATTCTCAACCTCTCTAACGACCTCTTCAGGTATTTCATCTTCTTCTGAATCTATGTCCTTTTGTTGCGTTGTTTCGTTGCAAGTCACAGTCGTTGGTTCATCGTCAAGATAAGTAATAGTAATGCCCGAAGCCTTCCGGGCCCTGACGGTCCTAATTGACCAATTGCTAAGGCGGTCTCCTATGCTTGTGGCTTGTATGGAAGGGCCTTCCTCCCCCTCCTCCTCAAAAAGAACACAACAGTCCATATCATCATCCTCTAGGAACAAATTCTTCACGGCTGCCAATGTTTCATCTTCTTCGGACCAATATATAGTATCTGCTGGCTGGAAGGTCGGATCCAGGCTAGGTATCGGAAACCCTAATGGATAGTAGGGGTCGCGCCATGGTGGCGACAAGTTCTGGAATTCTTCCCAAGTATAGCCGTACCCTAAGCCAAAAGTAGTGCTATGCTTTTTCAGTGTGATGGGCTCAGTGATTCCCTGGAGATTCTTGCCGAGTCCCTTTCCAGGTTCGTACCCACTAATTTAAGATGCTTTCAACCTTGTTGTCCCACCATTTGTCTTTGTCCACAGCGTTGACCCTTTCGATGTGGTGGTATCTCTCTCCGCCTATTCTTCTTCTGCCCCCGATCATTGGGATGGTCTGGCGACTATATATGGGATTACCACCGTCGCCATGAATGATCACTTCCTAGTGATTCCATTCGAATTTTACCGCCTGATGCAGGGTCGATGCTACAGCTCCGGCCGTCCTAACAGCAAGTTGTAGGATGTCGGGACGTCTATTACTTGGAAGTCAACGTCGAACCATGTTGGCCCCATTTGCAAGCACAGGCTAATTTTTCCAATAGTAGATCTCTAGGATCCATCAAAGGCTTTGACATTGATAGCCCCGTCTTTGATCTCGTGTAGGCCTTTTCCCAGAGTTCTGAGAGTTACAAGTGGACATATGTTGAGGCTGGATCCTCTATCGATTAGGACTCTAGTAATGAAGTAATCTTTGCGTTGCACGGTGATGTGCAGTGCCTTGTTGTGGCTCAAACCTTCTGGTGGCAACTCGTCTTCATGGAAGGTTATTTTATGGCTTTCCAGCACTTGCCCCACCATATTCGCCATCTCACCCCCGGTTATATTGCTGGGCACATAGGCTTCGCTCAGTATCTTCATTAGGGCATTCTTGTGAGCGTCTGAACTTTGCAGCAGGGCCAGGATAGATATCTGTGCCGGCGTTTTGTTCAACTATTCAGCGACCAAATATTCCTTAGCCTGTATTTCCTCCAAAGGTCGTCGGGCCCAGTCTCAATGGGACGTCCCGAAGCTTGCTTACTGGATTCGGCTAGGTGTTCTGGGGTGTAGACCCTCCCTGTTCTAGTCATTCCTTGTGCGGCAATCGCTTCTCCTGTCTTTGTCTTCCTTTCCTTCTAGCTTCGGCAGTGTAATCCCAGGGTATGGCGTTTGAATGGAACGGTGTTACGTCAGTCATTGCTACCGGAATAGGCACCCTTGGTGGTAACACAGCAACTTCAAAAGGTGTAGGTGTCTTCAGAACCCCAAATTCAACCTCGATCGGCCCAGACGCCTTTGCAGAAGGAGGCGCTTCAAATTCAAGTGGTACAGACATATTTACTTCGTCGTCCTTGGAGGGCTGATTCTGTACAATAATTGGGTTGAGGGTAACTGCCGGCTTCTTTGGTTCATCCCCTTCAGCAATCAAACCTATCGACCCTTTAGGGTCCCAATCATCCTCGACCTCAATCATATGAACGTCTCCACCTTTGTGGTCAGGCAGAGGGTTGTTGCGGACATTAGGAGTAGGCTCCTTTGCTACGATGACCTTGTTGTCGATCAGGGTCTGAATCTTATCTTTCAATGAACGGCACTCGTCAAGGGTGTGTCCTTTCATGCCGGAGTGATACGCACAGGTCTTGTTGGGGTTGACCCACTGGGAGGGATTTTCTGGAGCTTTGGCTGGGATGGGAGTGACGTAACCGGCGGATTTAAGTATTTTATATAGCTGGTCAATTGGTTCTGCGATAGCTGTGTATTGTCTGGGAGGTTTTCGGTCCAAATTTGGTCTGGGTCTTGGAAAGTTTTGGCGAGTGGGTGGTGACTGGTAGTGAGAGGGTTGAGTGTTATAAGCTTGGTAAACAGGTGCTGGTTGAGAGTATCTGGGTGAAGTGGGTTGATATGTGAGAGGTGGACAGGACTGGTAAACGGGAGGTAGATAGAAAGGTGCGGGTGCTTCGTAATTTGGGATAGGCTGATATGTAAGTGGAGGTGATGGGTAGGTGTGGTATTTTGGTGGTGACTTGGATCCCTATGCGATCATCACGGCACTTACATCTTTCTTCTTGGAAGCGCCACCAGTTTGTAAAGCTTTATTGGTGGCTTGCAATGCTTCAAGATTTGTTACCATACCATTCTTGATGCCCTCTTCAATCATTTCTCCGAGTTTGATAATATCAGAGAACTTTTGACCCTCGATCAGCATCAACCTTTCATAATATTGGGGATCCTGAGCCCGGACGAAGAACCCATTCATTTGTTCTTCTTCCAGGGCCGGCCTGACCTTGGCAGCTATTGACCTCCAACGAGTAGCATACTCGCGGAATGTTTCAGTGGGATTCTTCTTCAAATTCTGTATGTAGAACACATCCAGGCGTTCTCGGTATTGAACCGGAATCTATCCATGAAGTCCGATGCCATGCTTACCCAACTCGTCCATGTCCTGGGGTCCTGACTGATATACCAGGATAGTGCATCTCCCTTCAAGCTCCTCATGAAGAGCTTCATGCGGATTTTCTCATCTCTTCCAACCCCAACTAACTTGTCGCAATAGGTCCTCAGGTGAACTTTGGGATCTCCGGATCTATCAAACATTTCGAACTTGGGAGGTTTGTACCCCTCCGGAAGTTCAACATCTGGTTGAATGCACAAGTCTTCATAGTTCAGCGCCTCAATGCCTTTGCTACCTTCGACACCCTGGACCCGACTGGTTAACTTCTTGAGCTCGGCTGCCAAGTTCCTGATAAGGGAGTCTTTGTCATCAGACTCAGGTGCATTTGAGATCGGTTGGGTGTAGTGAGGTACAGTTTCCACAAAGATAGGAGTGTTATGGAAGTGGTCGTTTTATGGTGTTTGGTGGATCGGGAATGAGCAATGGAGTGTTGTTGCATGTGTTGCAGGTTTGGACGTGAGCAGGCTGTATTTGTGGTTGCAGGGTGTTTTGTGGAGGTGCGGGATTCTGGGTGTTGACATCAGGAGCAGCAAGAGAGGATGATAGGCTTGCCAAGTTCCGAACTTGGTCCAACTCTTCCTGGAATTTCAGCAATTTTTGTTCAAGATGAGCAGCAGTTCCCTTAGCAATTGGGGTACCCTGAGAAGTTTCCTCTCTTTCAATCTCCTTTCTAGCACTTGTGTTTTCCATTTTTCCTTTGTTCTTGTTCCGGACAGGACTTGGAGGAGGAGGCAGTGGAGGGCCCTTGGATCTTGTGGAGTATGCTGATGGTGCCAGAATGCACGAACTAACCTTTGGGGAGGGGAATAAGAAATAAAAGAAAAACAAAAAAGGTAACAAGTTAGTGCGGGTTTTGAGAAAAAAAGTTGCAGTATTTAAACACATTGTGCGAGAATATAAATCGCGTCCTAATTTTAGGTGCCTCGTTGTGCCCGAGGTAGGCCTAGCGACAAATAGTTTGGAGAACTTACAATGCTAAATGCCTTATTTTATTGATAAAAATGACTCTAAATAACAGAAAATGAAATGTCACTATTGGCCATTGGCCTTATTACATCATTAAAAATAAAGAATAAACGACTCCTAATTACTTGGTCCCAGAAGGACCTTCCCCAGATTTGGCATCTTTGGCCCTATTCTATCCCAGGACAATGTTGCAGCCTCTATCATTCTGTTGTTGGGTTGAATTCCTAGGAGGGATGGCAGATTCCCCAAGTATTTGCGGACAAGTGTTTGATCACTAGAATGGAGGTCATTCCACCAACTCAGCAGCCTCGGATGAATGTTGGTCACCATGCCAAATCTGGGGATCTCGTGCCTCATTTTTTGCAAAACAGAGTGTTAGGCCCTTACCCCCGCCAGACTCGACTATTTAAATCAATAATTGGCATAGCAAGCACTTAAGTTCTCCAAATAAATGCATAGAACGTGGAGGAGTCCGTTTGGGTTTCAGGGAAACCCGATGGACTTTGGACAAGGCTTATCTTAATGAGTCATTATGTGGACAACATAACTGACTCGGCTAGATTTGACCATGATGCATGTACAGTTTTAATCAGAATGAGGTTTCTATTGGGTATTAGACCAGTACCCTTGAGCGGACAACTCAAGAGGGAAAGGCACGGAACCGTCGACTGCACCGTTGATCGACTAGTTTTACCGCAAATATGCCTTTGCCAAATTTAGGGGGTAATAATATCGGAAGAGCGCAACAACTCATCAAACGTTGCTATGGTATTTGTTTGGAACGAGTGTAATATGATGTTGAAGATGCAATTACAAGAATGAAACAAATTGTCATGTATTTTCACGTTCGTAATGATTACAATAATTGCTCAAAAATTACAACGGTATTCAAGGAAACAGTAAATGAAAGCGTTAAAGAAAAAGGAAACAAAAAGACAAGTCGGTTTCAAATAAAGGCATTAAACAAAGCAGTAAAGAAAACAGTAAAGTCACATATAACATGAAGTGGTAAAAGCCTAATGAATCCCCAGCAGAGTCGCCATGCTGTCGACGCCCCCTTTTTCTTCCAAAACGGAGTTCGGAATCGGGTATACGACATTCTGGAGGATAACTCTATTCCCTTGCGAGAATTGGGTTTTTTAGTTTGAAGAGTCGCCACCTAATGATTATAGTGCATTAGGGCACTTTAAGGAAGAATTTGAGATGAAGAACCAGATTTTGGGTAAGGGCTAGAAATTATCTCGAGGGGAAGGTGTTAGGCACCCCTCAAGATCCACTAGTGTGGTTCTCGGCCATGCTACAATTGTGACTTTGAATGCAAACAAACAAGTAAACAAGCAAGCATTGCAAATACGAGAAACTATTACAAATAAGGAGCACAAAAGGTAAAAAAAAAGTGCTGAATTTTAGGGAAGGAGCAGTTTAGTTAAAAGTACAAGTAGGAAGAAGTCAAGTACTTAGTGCGGACAATCTGAAAATTATGTGAAAAACAGAAGTCGAAAGTGCAACAGCTTTTTAAGATTCAGAAAATTGTTAAACTAGTAAAGAGGGAGGGGGGGTCCTAGGTTTATATATTACATGGATCATTCGCACAACACCGGTACTCAATTGTACGCATAGTGTTATCGTGTAATCATCATCTCCATGTCTACCCTTTCCCACCTCGTTAAGGTATTGGAGCGCGGAATGGCATCGTTTGCCTATTGCATGCTATTAGCCGTCCCAAGCTATCAGTCCCGGGGCATTAGGACTTCTAATCCTAAAAGGGGAAGAAAGGGATTGGGGGCCTTTATGGAGTTTAAAGGACAAAAATTCTAATCGACATTCAAAAACAAGTAACAAGTAGGGGGAATTAACAGACAAACAGGTAAGGCTCACATAAATCTCGTAAATCAGATAACATATAGTTTAGCATGCCTTTACACATACTGGTTTGGTCTTTAAAATTAAAAATTAAGCAGCGAATGGACTGGTTCGATACATACGTTTAGACAGGAAGCCCACATTAGGCAACTGGATCCAATTGTCATAACTTAAGGTATTTTAAGCGAGCGATTTAGAAAGTACTGGTTCTGGAAAAGTAGTCTAATGCCGGAAAGTACAGACTGCAGTCAGTTTAGAAATAAGTTTTAAGAGAATCATGAGTATAAACCATAAAAGGAGTTCCAGAGTCAGAAATACTTAAGGAAAGAGTAAACTGCAGGACTATTTTAAAGACAATTTCAGGAAGACCAAAACTTAGTTGGAAAATGTTTAGGCAGAATTTTAGAAAGAAACCATTTCAAAAGAGGTGCTGATTTGAAGGACTCAAATGTATACTGATTCAAAAGAGTTTTTGTCAAAAGATTGAGGCTGAAAACATTAAGACATTAGAGACCAATTAACAGATTGTTATTGCTTAAGAAGAAACGGACGAATTGATGCGGAATCCTATGGTATCTATATCTGATTAAAAAAGTCTGTTAAGAACTGGTAAGAAGAGGTAATTATTTAATTACCCTACAGTTTGCCTAATGCATATGCATTCCCTATAGGCATGATTTCTATATGCACTGATTACATGAACGTTAAGGTCCTATAGGCAGGATTTCTAGATGACTTATATCATAATTAAACGTTAAACCCTATAGGCATGGTATCTAGGTGACTTGAATCAGAAACATCGAACCATCTTATGTACAGTATTTCTAGTGAAAAAATTAAAGTCCTAAAGTCATGATATCTACCCTTTATTGATGCAAGAAAGTAAAACCGCTCCCACACCCTTTTACTAGATTCCCCGAGTTCTATACAAGTTATTACAACCCAATGAATCAACTGAAATAATAGAAATACATCAAAAACTAACAGCTAGATCCAAACAGCCTAATTCAATCTTAGTGTCCAATAATATGTATTTAACCAACTCCGGGGTCCAGATCTCCAAAGCCTTCTTATTATCGAGGGTGTTTCAAAGTTTCAAGGAACCTCAGGGATTCCAGGCATTGCTTACACCCCGGATGCCATTATGAACAGGATGGTGCAGTGTGGAATAGCCAGCCCTCAGGCATCCAAGTTCAGAGGGAGCTCAGGGGTCCCAAAGCATGGCTTGCAAGAGGGGGGCAAAACTTATAGCTAGGAGTAAGTGCAAAGTGAAAGGGAATTAAGGGGCCATGACAAGTGGTGGTCATACCTAGCCATAAGGTAGGCTGGCACACTCCTGACCACTTGCTAGATGAACAAGTTAGGAGCAGACCTTTTGATGGTCGGACAAAGGTCTGGATAGTGATTAGGACACTATCAGACCTAAGTCAAGGCTCAAGCACATAATGGGGAGAATGGGAAGTGGGAATTGATTGAGTTAAGGAGTTCAATGAACCCAGTTCAGGATCATAGACAGCAATATTGGGGTGCTGCTATGCCCTGAACAATAAACTCACATACAAAGGGGTAAAAGGGTAAAGGGGATTCACAGAGTATCAAATTCATGACAAACAATTGATTACACACATAACTTAAATACAGAAATATAAAGGAGAGGGAAACAAATATCAACTAAAGGAAATAGGCGGAATTAAACACATTGTTGTTGAGGCATGTAAACTAACTGAGACATACCAGTAGAGAAGCAAAAGAAGTGCAGAAGAAAGTAAAGTAAACACAGTCCACAGCAGCACAAGTATCAAAAGAGAGAGTTTTAAGTGAAATTGAATTGTGAACTCAGATGGTGTTCAGTGTTCGTATGTTCAAAGAGAAGGGAGGAGAGTATTTATAGTGTGAGAAACATGCAAAAAATAAGGCAAGGATTGCAGTTCAGCAAAAATTTAGGGGAACAAGTGTCAATTAAAATCAACTCAGTATCAAAGACTTCCTTTAGTTAAGGAATTAAAATCAAACGGTAACATGCAAGTGCTAAATAAGGAAAGAAATCACATAGGCTGAATATGACTAATAAGGAAGTATTTCAAGCATAGTACAGGTACGTAGCAGGTAATAGAGGCTAGGTTCATCAGACTCTAATCAAGGGAAGGTCTATAAGAATCCAATACCAGTATAATCAAGGTAAGGGAATCAATCAACTTGAGTAGAAAAGGCAGGGTCGAAAAGAAAATATTTCAAAAAAGTCCAAGAAACAAGGGAAATCAAGACAATAAAGGAAAGAATCAATTACACAGAGAGATTCGAAATCAGTCCACAATCAAAGGTTATTTCGAGGAGGAAATTTAACCTATAAGAGTGCATAGACATTAAGCATGTGAGGCTGGATTTAAAACAAAGAGGAATGTCATGCATTCAAAATCATTGAGTAGAGGAAACAACTTCAGGAATTCAAATAGATCCAAAGAGACTAGGGTTTCGAAATGAAATACGTTCAGAAACAAGTCACGTAACAAGTAGCCTCAACAATTCGAATGAACCCCAAATTTTAGGGCTTTTACTAACAATTAAGTCTAGAGATGAAAGCAAGTAAGTGAGGCAAAAATAACAACAAAATAAGTACAGAAGTCATAAAAAGGACACGTTCTTCATAGTAGAAGAAAGTCATGAAAATCATAATAAGAGGACAGTCATGCAAATACAATACAAGAGCTCGTAAAGACAAGGTAGGAAAACCACGGTAGAAGAAACACATGAAAATCAAAGAAACCCTAAATTGAACTCAAACGATTTTAAAAGGAAAACTTGGGGAAATCACTTAAAATGTAAAGTATATCATAGATTTAGCATAGATCTAGGCAAACAAACAGAGAAGGAACCTCGAATAGCTTAGGGTCTTGGAAAAAACCCTAGAGATGAGAAAGGCTTGGAAACAGATCCGATCTCGAGTCGGAGGGGTCAAGAATCAGGCTTTAGATCTTGAATACACCGGAGCATGGCCGGAGAGGCCAGATCTAAAAAGATCTAAAAGCGAACAATCGAAGTCAGCCTCCAAAACCTCGAACACCCATGGTCTAATGGCGAGGGTGAGTGGGTATAGGCCATCCATGGCCAGGACCGCCATGGATTCCGGTGGAAGTACAATGAAGAAAAGGTCGGAGACGATTAGGGTTCCGAAGAACCTTCGAGAGAATTTGGGAGAGGGAGAGTATCCAAAGGCGGCTATCAGATGAGAATGAGGGATTAGGGTAGGGTTAGGCGAATAAAAAAGGAAAGGGGTGATCTGGACCGTTGATCAAAATGATCAACGGCCTGGATTAAAAGGTAATCCGGGCGGGTTAAATAAATGGGTTATTGGGTTGGGTTAAGTGGGATTGGGATGGTCCGATTTTGGGTTTGAAATTGGATCAGTTTTAGGCTAAAATTGAAATGTAGATGGGGCTACAATTGAAATGAATTAGGGCTATAATTGAAATAGCCAGTTTTCCCTTTTATTTTATAAAAAATAATGAAAATGATTTAAAAGAAAAATTAAAGATGCTGAACCAATTAATAATACATATGTATTAATTAAAAAATACTGGAACTGATTTTGCAATTATAAAACACTATTAATCGTAAAATAGGCTATAATTGCATTTATATACAATTAGCTTTAAAAATACCAAACAAATTTGTAAAAAAATATATAAAAATTACCTTAATTATATTTTGGTGTAAATATGAGAATAAAATAAATTATTCACCAATAATGATAGTTTTGGGAATAATTATTGGATTTTGTTGTATTAAAATAGGCAATAAATTGGTTTTAAGAACTTTAAAAAAATAAAAATAAAAAAAAATACCAAAACTCTTGGGTGTGCTTATATATGCACATATATGCTATTTTGGAAGTATTTTGGGTATAAAAATACATAGGGAAAAATTGGGTATCAACACAAGGCCAATCGAGAAGATCCCGGATGAAAACGAGCAAGAAAAGGCGAAGAAAAACTGGGCAACAGTCCACCGTGACCGCGGTCGGGCCGCGGATGGAACGCGATAGAACAAGGCATAAAACAGAATGGTCTATAACGACCGCGGTTGGCCCGCGGCCGCGGTCGATCTGGAGAAGGCCGAGAAAGTCCAGGGGCTAAAGTGTAAAGCGTGGGAAACTTATCCTACCCCTATATAAACTCAACGAACTTGCCCAAGCTAAGGTTAAGCTTGTTTTTAGACTCAATTGGAGGCAAGAACAAGTGTGAGAAGATCAAGACACCATTAGAGTTTTTCATTCTTCTTCCTGTTATCATTATTTTGTGAATTATGAATTATCTTAGGGCTTTATCTTGTTTTACCATGAGTAGCTAAGCATTTAATCTAGGGATGATGGAACCAATTGTTGGATGAAGTCTTGATTACGTTTTGATATAATTAAGCCGTTTCTTATTCTATAATTGTTCAACTATGTGTTGTCATGTGATTAATTGAAAGGGCCCTTGATTAATCGTGTCTAGTTACCTTGTGTTGCTTGAGAAAGAACACTAGGTTAGATTGTTGTTGAACAACACCACTTTTGGGTAAGTTAAGAGACTAATTACTTGAATTTAAAAGCGGGGTTAGAGATAATGAAGCTTTGGTGGAATAATTCTGAGTTGCATAAATTGTTAACTAGAGTAGTTCGAGAGAATGCTTCTAGTAAATTATCGTAATTGATCGAGAGATAATTGCGGTAACCTAGAACTCATATTTCTTATAGAATATTACGACGACATTATAGCTAACGTGTCAGGAATAAATCCAACAATTGGGGAAATCAATAACCCTAGACCATTCTACCATTGAATTTCACTCTATTCGTGATTATTGCTAGTTTTAGTATTGTTTTTCATTAGTTAACTAAATTCTACTCATTATCCATTAAAAAATCTTGCATCCGGGGATTGTTTGAGCTATTCATTAGCAGTGTTAAAAGTTGTAGTAAATAGGTTAGTTCCCTGTGGGATTCGACTCCGGACTGAACCCAATTATATATTTGCAGCGACCGCTTAGTCCTTTTTATAAGGCGTAGTTGGGCGTGATCAGGCCCGGGTGTGAATTTTGGCCGGATTTGGGATTTGACTTAAGATTCGATCTTTATCATTTTTAATTGTTTCCTTGGGCTTTATCTGATGTATTTGAGTTGCATTTGGCTAGTTTTGAGCCGTTCAGAGGTCGCAATGTGCGTGATGGCATTCTTGGAGCATCGCTTGGCTTGCTCGGTGTCGGAATTGGCTTGTTTAAGATAAGTAACTCCTCTAAACTTAATACTGAGGGTATAAGCCCTGAATTATGTGTTATGCGATTGATGTTGAGGTGACGCACATGCTAGGTGACGGGTGCGTGGGCGTGCACCCTGTGAATTATGCATTGTTGTGTCCAAGGCACTGAATAGTGACCCTAATTTGTTGATATCTGTGTTTTCACCATGTGATTAAGTAACTGAGATGTTAATTATGCTAGATATCATGTTTAGTGTAACGACCCGACCAGTCGTTTTGAGCCCTAGCGCGCCGTTCAGCAGTTCGAGGCCATGAGCAGCTTCAATTCAGGTATTATGACTTGTACGCGTGGCCGGGACTAAATTTCGGGAAGTTCGGAGTTGACTTGGAGAGGAAGTTCTCATTTCAGAAGTTTTAAGTTGAAAGAATTAGCTAAGATCGGATTTTTGAGTAAACAATCTCGGAATCAAGATTTGCAGGTTCCAGCAGGTTCGTATGATAACTTCGGACTCAGGCGTATGTCCGGGATGGGTTTTGGATGACCCGGGAGCGTTTTGGCGCCTATTGTGGAAGTTAGCATTTTGGAAGAAATTTTTTATAAGTTTGGGTTGAAGTGCATTTCAGTGTTATCGATGTCCGTTTGAGATACCGAGTTAGGGAGTATCTCCGTATGGTGATTCTGGAGTTGGGAGCCCGATCGGAAGTGAATTCGGAGGTCCGTGGGTCATTTTGGAGTCATTTGGCTAAAGATAGAAATTTGAAGATTTTTGAGAAGTTTGACCGGAGGTGGACTTTTTGATATCGGGGTCGGAATTCTATTCCGGAGGTCGGAGTAGGTCCGTAATGTCAAATATGACTTGTGTGCAAAATTTGCGGTCAATCGGACGTGATTTGATAGGTTTAAACATCGAGAGTAGAAGTTTGAAGTTCTAAAGTTCATAAAGCTTGGATTGGAGGTCGATTCGTGGTTTTAGCGTTGTTTGATGTGATTAGAGGTCTCGAGCAAGTCCGTACTGTATTTTGGGACTGGTTGGCATGATCGTTGGGGTCCAGCGGGCCTCGGGTGGATTCCAGGTGGTTAACGGATCGAAAATGGAATTTTGGAAAAGGCTGAAGATGCTGGTATCTGGTATGACCGCACCTGTGAGGGTTTGGTCGCAGGTGCGAAGCCGCAGAAGCGGCTAGGACGGCACAGATGCGGTTTTGGGGTCAGGAGTGAAGAGACCGCAGATGCGGTCGTGGGGCCGTAGAAGCGGGTCCGCACCTGCGGTGGATGAGGCGCAGAAGCGGAAGGGAGGCCTGGTGAGTATAACCGCAGAAGGCGAAGGTTGGCCCGCACCTGCGGAACCGCAGAAGCGATCATAGGACCGCAGGTGCGGAAAGTGCTGGAGGCAGTGGCTCTTTTAAAAATCGGGGGTTTGGTCATTTGCCCCTATTTTTCATTTTGTGTGGGCGATTTTGGAGAGCTTCAAGTGGGATTTTTCATCATCAACGATAAGGTAAGCTATCCCATCCATCTTGAGTTAAATACATCGATTATGTATGGATTTTAGCATGTAAATTGGTAGAAATTTGGGGTTTTGGTAAAAAGACCTAGAAATTTATATTCTTGGAATTTGGCCACGATTTTGGGTATGGAATTTAGAGAAAATTATATATTTGAGTTCGTGAGGCTATGGGTAAACTTATTCTTCAAAAATTTTGGAAATTCGGGCACGTGGGCCCGAGGGCATTTTTATCAACTTTCCGATCAGGGTTAGGAATTGTTATAAATTGGATTAATATGAGTAGTTTGTCGTATATTAATGGATTTCCATAACTATTGGCTAGTGTTGGAGCGTTGTGCATCAATTTGAGTTTTCGGAAGGGCGTGGAAGGCTGGTATGGATCTTCGGAGCGAGGTGAGTATCCTTTCTAACCTTGTAAGAGGGAATTGTCCCCATAGGTGAAATAATTAGTTATGTGCTCTTATTTGTGGGGGCTACATACGCACGAGGTGAAGAGAGTCCGTGCGTAGCTACTAATATGTGTAAGTCCGGGTAGTTTAGGACCCAAAAAGCATGCTATACTTGGAATATCTGTGATCTTATTGACAATTGAATTTCTTAAACCGTATCGATTTGGTAAATGAATTTCTAAGTAGATTAAACTCCATTTTTCTTGAATTGTTAAAAGAGAATTTGGCTTTCCCTTGGATAATTGTTCCCTGATAAATTCAGGATTTGACTGATTGTCGTGTTTATTTATATTTGACCGCGTCGCATGAATGATTCGCGAGCGGGGTAATAGATGCATCTATGGTTCGCGCCATTCGACCCTCTGGCAGTGCACAATTTAAATATTGTTGGATCGGGCCGTACGTCATCGGCATGAGTTGCGCATGCTTGTATTGCTTGCTGTGATAGTTGTTGATACAAATATCTGCTTTCCCCGACTTGAGATAATTGTTAATTAATGGATTATGAATCTGGAGACTAAATAAAAAGGAACTTTCACCTGTTTAATGACTCATTTAGATTCTACTGTTGTTCTTAATAAATCCGTGAGTCATCGCATCAATAATATTATTACTGGACCTTTAGTAAGTGTCGAAGTTGCCATCTCGTCTCTACTTTTTCGAGATTAGGCGGGATACTTACTGAGTACACGTTGTTTTTGTACTCATACTATACTTCTGTGCATTTTTGTTGCACAGGCACATGTACTTCTAGTGGCCTACTAGGCGTAGCAGCATGGATGAAACTGGGACTAGGTGAGCTGCATTACTCGAGGCGGACCGCAGCTAGTATAGTCCCTTTCAGTATATTGTATTTACTTTGTCCATTTGTATTCCGGACGGATGTTGTATTCTATTGTTTCTTAGAAATAGCTCATGCACTTGTGACACCGGGTTCTGGGGATGTCTATGGGTTTATTCAGAAACTTTAATAAGGTTGTTAAATGTTTCATTATTTATTAAGTGGAATTTATTATGTATTGTTTAAACGTATAAAAGAAGTGGTTTCAGAAATTATTTAAATAAGAATTTAATTAAGTATTTTGGGTTGGCTTGCCTGACAGCGGTGTCTGGCGCCATCACGACCCTTAGTGGATTTTGGGTTGTGACAACATAGTATCAGAGCACTAGGTTCCTAGGGTCTCACGAGTCATGAGCAAGTCCAGTAAAGTCTCGCAGATCGGTACGGATACGTCTGTACTTATCCTCGAGAGGCTGCAGGGCTGTTTCTTGATTCCTCATCGTGCGATTTGATCCCTGGAGGCTATGCCTTTAATTCCTTCCTACTCAATCCTACGCAACGCGAACCGCCTGTTATAAATCGAGAATTGGAGAATGGTAATGGTACTATTGATGTGGTGCGGGATGTTTCTCCTTACATAGTTTTCTGGGCTATTATCGCCACCTCGTGAAAGGATATTCTCTCGTTTCGGCTCAATAGCGGTGCTTCTGAGAGCCTTGAGGCTAGGAACAAGTTGCCATGATGCTATGAACGATTGTTTCGCAGTATTGATATGATGGTAGGATGTTTGCCTACGTGTGAATTGAAGGGAGGTTTACTCAGTGCATGATTAAGAGATTAGGTATTTTACTTCGGGCGGAGGAAAGGCAATCAGACTAAGAATGTGCAGATTTGGGTTGATGGAGTAATGAGATTTGGTATTTGCGAGCGTGGTAGATTTTTCTTCTATGATGAGGTGTAGTGGTCCCTATTGAATGTACTAAGTTTGTCGGTGTTATGATCTTCTACAATTCGCCTTTGAGGTAAGCTGTTGTGAAATAATATTGAAAATCTGGTTGTCAGATATCGCAGGGTGCGGTAGTTCAGGATTGAATCAGTGTTCCCAATGTCGACGGTTCGAGGAAGATGATCTTCGGGGAGGTTTAAAGTTAGCAGCAATTGTGGGTCCAAGTGCCACGAAGGTAGATTTTCTTTAAGGCAACAACTAAACAGCAAGGAATGAGGAAGGACATGTGGGGAGTGTCAGGCGGTAGTTAAAATTCCTAGAAGGCCAGGCATAAGAAGCAAAGGTCGAGTAGTCGACTAAAGAGATGAGTTTCGCCAAAGTGGGAGAGTTTGGAGTGATTTGGGAATTTTAGTAATTTGGTAATTTGGGCCTACGGATTAATTTGGAGTATGGGCTATTAGGCGGCAGGAGATTTGATATAACGAAAAGGATCTGCTAGAAATGGAGAAGGATACAACCTAAATTTGAATGGGAAGGATGTTGCCCCGCACTTAATTGATGTCCACGAGGGGTGAACGCACTCGTGCAGCTAGAGAGTGAGCTTGGAATCAGGATGGGTCATTAATGTCGTGGTGTTTTCACCCCGTGTAGCGGTGTTGGAAGACGACGCACGTAGATCCCACAGGCGTGATGTCTCCAGTGAGCAGGACGACGGTCGCATGGTTGGTGAAGTTTCTGCAAAGGGTTCTATTGGCTATACAGCAAGGAGATCGGTCGTGTGAACGTGGTTGATGATTCAGAGTATAAAAAGGGGTTTTACAGAAGGATTCCGAGAATTTTGTCGGTTGATTGCACAAGGTTATGTCAATAAGAAATAAAGGATCCTGGCGGAGTCCAGAGTTGTGTAATAATGACTTCAAGCTAAGTGGGAGAGTCCCACCGCCTATGATTAGGGTCGCATGGTTAAATACTTGCGAGGTTTCTGGTTATTAGCATGTTGATGGGTCATTCCAGCTACGAAAAGGACATAAACGGTGATTTGAGGAAAGGAATTGTTAAAGGTGTGCTATGGTTGGCCTTATTGGCCCATGTTCAGACTTGGGGGAAGGATTCAGGATTTACGCCTTTTGTAGATGTGGGTTTCAATGGAAGTGATTCTGCCGGGTGCTTCGCCGAGAGGGTATTCATGTGCTAGAAGAGTTATGGAGTCGATTATATTCGGGGCCAAGTCAGAGCGGGTGGCGGAGTCGATTATATTCGGGGCCAAGTAAAAGTGGGTGGCTCTCAACAACGGTCCTAGTGGATTCAAAAGGGGTAAAGTGTGGTGCCTAATGGCTTCGAGCCTATAGATACAGTTAAGAATCAAGCCTTGTAGCAGCTTATGAGGAGGTGCCCAGAAGATTCTATGATGTTTTGACCTGCAGGGTAGCAATTGGGGGGCATGAAATGGTTCGTGGTATTTGAGACAGCATGGTCTCGTGAGTCAAGGTCACTCGAGATGAGTGCGGATGGAGTATGCTATGTGTTGAATGGAGTTATCATTATTTCTAAGGAAATCAAGGATAAATTGGAAGAAGATAGATTGATTAGCCATAGTTGAATTGGCATATTGGTGGTAGTGATCGGTTCCTTCAGCACGATCAAGTTATGCAAGTGATTTGTGGCGGTACATGTGAGGTTTGTCGGCCGCCATAATTGATGCTATTCAGAAGTATTCTACTGTTATGGCCTGTCATGTGTAGGCGGGTCCCGGAAGGACTGTGGTGGCTTAAGACCACTACGGAGAGGTTTGGCGTGTCCTACGGTTATGAGGATTCACTTGTGTGTCGCAATGGTTCTCCTGAAGCGAGTTAAGTGAAAAGTTTTGATGTGATTAAGTGTTAATCTATTAGTAGTTCCGGAGTTATAATAAAAATTATGTTCTATCATATATTGGCGTGTTGGGTGCAGTGAGCGGTATGGAATTTGAAGTGAGGATCAAGGTTACAGTTTGGTGTTGACAAGAATGTCACGAGCTCGGATGAGCAGGAAAGTAGTTTCGATGTTTAAAGTAAGTTGGTATTGTCTTCAGCATCACCTGAGATCGGCGTTTGTGAAAGAGGCTTTGCATCCTGGTTATGGATTCTTGATCGCTTTTCAACGTTAGTGCGGCCGGTGGTATGGATATACAGACTTGTACAAGTGTGTTCCACGAAAATATTGTACAAGTGTGGCATGTAGTCACTGATTGATTGGAGAATGAAACCAAGCATGGAGATTGTGGTGGTATCGTTAATTGAGAATTGTACCTGTGAGGACACTCGGTTCATTGGGTTATGGGACTGTGGATGATTACTCTATGTGCTATTTGGAGAGAAAGAGGAGCTTATTATGGTACCTTTGAAAGGTTATTAGGTCTTAGTTCGAGTTGCGATCAGAATCAGTTTGAGGCCTGTGAATGGATCTAAATGTGAATATGGGCTCTATATCAGGCCAGATGTGTTCATTTCAGCAATGCGCTCCTTTGGACAAGTAGTCAGGGTACTATTTCATCGTCAGCTATTTCATGTAATGATATATTGTGCCGTATGAGTTGTGAGACGGCTTGGTGAATTTCTTATGTGTTGAGGTTCCGCGTAGAGATGATGTTATATGAGCAGGATGGCTCTCGAGATTCAGATCGTATATCGCACCTCAGTTGTGCTTGAGTTTTGTAGCCTATGGCACTATATGTCTCCCCAGGGATGGTATTATGCACTTAACGTGCTTGTGACCAATATTCGGTATTTTGTTGTAATGAGCAATTTAGCTCGATGTATATCTTCTTATGTGAATTCTATGTGTGGATCGGGTGGCACGCCGCCATGGGTATGTTATTTGGATCGGGTTGCACGCCGCAACAGTGTGATGTTGAGTACAGTTTTCTATATGCTATTTTTGTATGCCTTGCTTCCTATTTTCTAAGGAAAGTCCATATTAGTGCGTGAGTTGAGTAGTACCTTCCAGAGTTCGTTTCTTTTTGTCACGTTCGAGTTCATAGCCTAATGGCACATTGTGGCATCGTATAAGACTTTTGATCATGTCCGGGGTGGCCTATTTCCTGAGCTTTTTGTACTGGG
>NW_017675957.1:0-28091 GCF_001879085.1 Nicotiana attenuata | reverse complement strand
CCCGTCCGTTAAGCCGTTACCAGTAAGCCATTAGGCTTCGGTTCGGTTCGGTTTTCGGTTTCGGATCGATTTTGAACACCCCTGGTTGGACCTATAATTTTGTTAATAATTGGTTTGAGCCTATTGACAATTATCTTGGCGATAAACTTATAAACTGTATTACAAAGACTAATAGGTCTGAATTGTTGTATAGTAGTAGGATGCTTTACCTTAGGAACAAGACAAATCAAAGTTTTATTGAGTTCCGTAGGAATTACCTTAGAATTAAAGATGTCTTCATAGAAGTGAGTGACTTTCCTGCCTACATCTGACCAATATTTTTGGTAGAAGAATGGATGTAATCCATCTGGGCCTGGAGCTTTATAGGGTTTAAAACTTTGTAACGCAAAGTGAATTTCTTCTTGATGCAGAGGTTCATTTACTCTATGATTGTCAGTAGAAGTATGATGGCAATTATAAAAAATCTTATGGGTTTTAGTAGAAAGTAACTGATCAGTTTCAAATAGTTTATGATAGTAATTCAGAATTAAGTTTTGTAAATCATTGGGATTAGATATCCATTTACCTGCCATATCTTGTAACGAATTAATTCTGTTTCTCCGACGTCTATGAAGCGTAGACATGTGGTAGAATTTTGTATTTGCATCCCCGTCATTTAACCAATTAATACGAGATTTTGATTGCCAAATTCCTCTTCTACGCGCAAAATGTGACTGTATTCTAAAGTTAATTGCGTTTCTAAATTTTGTCGGAAAGTACTTGTAGGATAATGTATAGAAGATTGAATCCCTGTTAGTCTAGCCAAAATCTTCCCTTTTTATTGAAATATATTACCAAACGTATTTTGATTCCATCTTGTGGCTACTGCCCTAAACTTATTAAGAGTAGGCAGATCATCCGACCAAGTGTCATGGACAAGTTGTTTAAATTGTGGATGAGAAGCCCACATAGTTTCAAACCTAAAAATCTTATGAGGTATTAAAAGGGGAGGTTCTAAACTAATTAAGATTGGACAATGATCTGAATGAGTACGTGGAAGATGCTTTACTGTTGCTTCTGGATATAAGGTTAGCCAATCATAATTAGCTAGAAAACGATCAAGTCTTTCTAATATTGTATAACCATGTCTTTGTTTGTTTGTCCATGTAAAACGACTACCTTGATAACCTAAGTCAATTAGTTTACAATGATTTAGGCACTGAGCAAATTTATCTATCCTATTATTCCTTACAGGTAGACCCCTAAATTTTTCCTTAGCCTTTAAAACCTCATTAAAATCACCCCTATTAACCAAGGCAAACCAATAGTATCATGTATGTTAATTAAATTCTGCCAAAGAACATCACGTAACTGAAAATGGTGACTAGCATATATTGCAGATAATACCCAAGGAGGTTTAGTTGGACAAACCTGGACCATGCAGTGTATCTCCTGATCTGAGATCCTCATTTCTGTCACATTAACCCGATCTGCATTTCACAGTACTACTAAACCCCCTATAAGGCCATTAGCAGGTGCTTGCGACATATTTCCAAAATTAAAATCATCACGCAGACTTGTATGATCTTGCATGTGTATTTCAAGCAAGATAGCTATAGCAGGCCTATGTGAACAACTTATTTCAACTCAATTATCTTCTTGGGTTCATTTCATCTGCCCATTGTTTGTCGTATAAACTAGATGTTGTATTCGTGCTTTGCACGGCCCAAGGTTTTTCAGATTAATTGTCAATATTGTTTCGCACGTCTCTAATTTCACATGTTAGCAGAATTAATGTACTTTATGCTTTTACAAACTTCTTCCTCATTAGAACTAGAAAAAAAAACAGGTTAAATAAGACGTTTACATTTCATTAGACCTATTTCTTAATTATGTTTCAAGTAATATTTCAAACATGAAAGATTAAATATTTTTCTTTATTTGTTTGCCGAGACTCCAATCCTTTCATGTTGGAAGTAATGTTTAATTTTAAAGAAATGATGTCTATATTAAATCCAAGATAATTTTTGAACATATAAGATAAAAAAGGTTAAATGGGAAGTGATTTTATTTTTACGTGGCTAATAAAGATTCTAGGCTATATAACTTTATATTTTCTAAATAAATACTATACATTTTAATCTTTTTAATTAATTTTCTATTTCACAGAGGTATTTGAATCATGGGTTAAGTGAAGTTACATTACTGTCCCCTAACTCCCTAAAGCATTTATTTCCATTTTGACCATCATTTTTCCCTGTCCCCCTTTGTGAACCAAACATTCTTTTTCCTTTTCTTTCTTTTTTAACTGAGCTAGAACAAAAGACGGAACCTCCTAAGTAAAGCTCCCTAGTATGAACTCTCCACCATATGAACCTTCATCTTCCATACTACCCAAACCACCTGATATCCCAATAACTTCAGCTTCACCATCATCCCAACCATCACAAACCACCTCCTCCATCATCTCAGATAACAATATGATTATTGACACAGTTGATAATTTAGTAACTCCATCTCAATTCGTCCATAAACCATACCTCACTACCTTACTCTCCAATAATATGTCACCAACACCATCTACCCTAAATGATCCGCTACACTTTCCTTTGGTGTTTAATGATAAAATGGAAGTACCAATCGACCCAACCATTTTCATTCCCCTATCTCTTGAAGAAAAAGCCAGAATTTACAAACCATGGCAACGTGCCGTGATTATCAAGTTGTATGGTCGAAAGATTGGACATCAACTACTTAGGCAAAAGATATATGCCTTATGTAAACAGACTGAAAATCTACCACTTATAGATTTGGGATCAGATTTTTTCCTTCTTAAATTTCAGAAAGAGGAAAATAAGGTTCATGCTATACAGGATGGACCTTGGTTTATATTAAGTAATTTTCTTTCCGTTCGTAAACGGGAACCAAAATTCATGGCTTCCGAAACAAAAATTAATTATTCTGTTATTTGGTTACGTTTACCTGAATTACCAACTGAATTTTATGATTTCCAGATATTACAAAAATTGGGAAACAAAATTGGGAAATTATTAACCGTTGATACTTGTACATCTTCAACAACAAGAGGAAGATATGCAAGGTTGTGTGTTGAAGTACCTTTGGATCAACCATTACGTACTCACATTTATATTGGAAATCATAAGCAAATTATCTTGTATGAATGATTAAATTTGCTATGTATTAAGTGTGGTCGTATGGGTCATAATCAAAACAATTTGTACTTATCAAACCAAAATAAATAATCCTGATATCTCTACACAGAACCAAGCTACCAACACTAACCCTAATATCACTACCACCAAATTACCCACTACTGAAGAATGGAAGACTGTTAAATTTCTCAATAAGACAACTAGGAAAATGAACTACTACAAAGGAAATCAACTCCAAAAAATGCCAGATTCGTTGGTAAATCCTACAAGACATTCAGGTATGCATGTTGATGGCATAGACATGATAACTACTCCTAACACTCTTCGTTTTACTAATTTATCTATTAATCATATTACCAGTCCTATTAATCCTAATAGAAATCAAACTATACAACCAACACTTTCTCTTAATAATAATAAATTTGCTAAGCTTTTTACAAATGACAACACTAATGATAACTCCCTAAATAATCCGCAGTCAATCTCCTCTTCAAACCCTATAATTACCACTCAAGTATCCCTACAACCAACCATTCACTCGGCCTAATTAGAAAACTACCAACCTCCAACACTTATCACAATACATGCAAAAGGACACGTTACCATCCCCACATGCAAGACACAATACACTACTCAAATACAACTTACTCAGCAACCCTCGATAACCTACAACAAAATCCATCCAATAAAAACAAAACTTCTCCAAGTCTGCTTACCAGTACACCATCGACCTCCACAAACCCTACCATAGCTCCCATGCAAATAACTCATCATGATATCTCCACTAATACTTCTCCAACTCCATCAAACACACAATCTCCAACTCCATCAATCAAGCCGCCCATATCAACCACTCAGATTATTTCTTCTCTAGTGCATTGTTCAAATCCGGAACAAATTCAATCAATCACTCCTTCAAAATTTTCTCTTAATTTACAAGACGTTTCCACACAATCTCAATTACTTACGAAGACCACACAACAACCCAAGCAGGCAGAACATCCACCGACTACAACACCATCAAACTCTCTACTCTCTTCCTCCCTCACACCTGATCATGGAGCCCAACACAATTATCTACACTGCCCAGACACCACAGGCACCACCAACTCTGGCATCTTGGCTCGAGACAGGACTTCAAAACCATGCCCTAACCTTCACAATGGAGGTCAATCACCAAGATTTGACAATTCTAATCAACAATCCAAGGGATCTTGCGCAAATAGTAGCGGAGGGAATGCAACTAGGGACGGATATATTTGGAAGATACCGTTGGTCGATGATGCAAGCACCTCATCTTGCACCATACCGCCCTCTCAATCTCCCAACACCATATTGGGATCCCACTCACCTTCACCCACATCTTCTTCAAATACCATTCTATCCTTCTCAAACTCCTGCCACACCTTGGATTCAACCATACATGGTTCCACAACCACATATACCACTATTGGAAGCAATAACACCTCCAACTCCCACTCCATCACCATCCCAGTCACTACCACACAATCCCAATCCACTAGAACAAGACATGAATTTTCAGGCAGAACTCGAAGCAGCAGTTGCCTACAATAGGGAAACACGTCTAATTCATGCATGGCTCGATGGAATCAAGGTATTTGTCTAGAAGGAGGAATACGAAAGAAAAACATTCATAAGGTGTCCTCCAAACCTAATGATAGTATCTTTTCGACTAAGGCCCACAACAAACCCAGACGTGGGCAAGTATGCAATGCTTCTACTTCCCACATTCCGTCTTCGTCCAGGAGAGAGCAACAGCAATTGGAGGAACACAAGGAGCAGTCTACTGCTCGACCCAGTCAATAACCATATGAATTTCATAATTTGGAATTGCAGAGGAGCTCATTCACCTGATTTTAGAAAAAACTTCCGTTCACTACTTCATTACAATAGGCCATCTTTGGTTGTTCTTTTGGAAACACACTGTCAAAGCCACCAAAATTTGAAGGAAGATTTCAACTTTACTGGAATGATAGAGGTAGCTGCCATAGGACAGTCTGGAGGAATCGTCTTATTATGGATATCAAATGTTCTTAATGTCGAACCAGTGGCAACTACTGCACAAGAAATTCATTGTCACATTCAGGTGCACCCTTTTCCTTTTAAATTCTTATTTACTGCCATATATGCTAGTACTGATTTGGCTAATAGATAGTCTTTATGGGAAAATATAATGTGTGTGTACGATCATTACAAAGGACCATGGTTCATAGGGGGAGACTTTAATGAAATAACTTATGCTGCAGATAAATTTGGAGGACTTCCTATTGATAATTCACGTTCAAATAAATTATTAAACTGTCTAAATTATTGCCATTTAACTGATTTAGGGTATAAAGGTAGTCGTTATACATGGACCAATGGGAGGCATAATAATTTTAACATACTTGAACGTATTGATCGTATTGTAGCTAACTATGATTGGCTAAATCAATACCCACAGGCACTTGTGACACACCTCCCACGTACCCACTCAGATCATTGTCCTGTTAAACTAGAACTACATTACTGTCCACTTCCTCGTAAAAAAATATTTAGATTCGAAACAATATGGACTACACACCCTACCTTCACTTCTGTTATTAAACAAGCATGGACGGATAACCTACAATTAATACCTGCTATAAATCATTTTACTAATATAGTGCAAGAATGGAATACAACAACTTTTGGCAATATTTTTAAAAGGAAAAGGAAAATTCTTGCTCGGTTAGGTGGTATTCAGTCTTCTATCCATTATCCAACTAGTATCTTCTTGCATAACCTGGAACACCTTTTAACAATGGATTTTAATAAAATACTAAGGCTTGAAGAGGAATTTTGGAAGTTAAAGTCCCGCGTTGACTGGTTAAATAATGGTGATGCAAATACAAAATATTTCCATCTAACAACTATAAATCGTAGAAGACATAATAGAATAACTGCTATTCAAGATCATGGGAGAAATTGGATTACTAATCCTCATCAAATTAAGGAGAATATTACTCAGTATTACCAGAATCTATTCACAACTCAAAAAACTGTTTCTTATTCAAAAATAATTTACTTCCTTTTAATGTTCTAACAAGTGATGATCAGAATTGCCTAACAAAACCCTTACAAGATTATGAAATTACAAATGCAATAAATTCTTTCCAACCTCTGAAAGCACCCGGACCAGATGGTCTTCACCCTTTCTTTTACCAAAAATATTGGGACACCATAGGTGACTCCGTTAAATATTTCTGTCATAAAGTTTTTGTTGATTACCAAATTGATCCTTCTATTAATACAACTTTCATATGTCTTATTCCGAACAATAATAATGCTTCAACAATATCTCAATACAGACCTATTAGTCTTTGTAATACTATTTACAAGGTTATTACAAAAATAATTATAAACAGGTTAAAACCAATACTGGAACATATTATTTATCCCACACAATCCAGTTTTCAGAAAAATAAAAAAGCTGCTGATAATGCTCTAATTGTACAAGAGATCATTAACAAATTCTAAAAAATGAAGGGTAATAATTTAAGTATGCTTCTCAAGCTGGATCTTGAAAAAGCATTCGACAAATTAGAATGGTCTTTTATTTATAATACATTAGTCACCTTAAATTTTCCTAAAAATATTACTAAATTAATTATGTCCTGCATTACTACTACTTCCACTTCAATTTTAATTAATGGTAATCCAACAGAATATTTCACACCCACAAGAGGCATTAGACAAGGCGACCCTTTATCACCTTATCTGTTTATTTTATGCCTAGAAATGCTGTCAAGGAAAATAGATATAGCAGTTGATTATCAGGCATGGATACCAATTTCACTTTCAAAAAAAGGACCACAACTATCACATTTATTATTTGCTGATGGTATTATTCTCACATAAAAAATTACGGCTAATACTTGTCAATCAATTGTTAATACTATCACTCAGTTTACACATCAATCTGGCCAAACTATAAATTTTGAGAAATCAAAATTTATTTTTCTAAGAATTGTAAACCCAATACAAGACACACTATTCTACAATTATTCCACATGAATGAAGGGAAAAGTTTTGGAAAGTACTTAGGATTCCCTACTTTTATAAATCAACCTTAAAAAAAGGACTACCAATTCTTAATAGACAATTTCAAAAACAAATTAGCAGGTTGAAAAATAAATTTTCTATCAAAGGCAGGAAGGCTTACTTTAATTAGTTCAACTTTAAACCACCTTCCTAATCATTTGATGCAATATATTAAAATCCGTGGTTATATACTAAGCTACCTAAATCGATATCAATGCAATTTTCTCTGGGGCACAACACCACAGAAGAAAAAGCTTCATCTTGTTAAGTGGTCTAGAATTACACAACCTATAGACCAAGGAGGCTTAGGAATACAAAACCCAAGTACCAAAAATCAGGCATTACATGCAAGTCTTGCATGGAGATTGTTTAAAAATTCACACCAGCTCTGGGCACAAGTGCTATTACATATTTATTTACGCCCACAATATTTGATAAAAAGACAAGTTTCCTCTACTTGGCGTAATATTATGAAAAGATGGTCCTACTGTCGCTTCGGATATAAATGGAATCTTACGACGGGACAACATGTCAAGTTTTGGAACGATCCTTGGATCAACCAAAATTTCATAATTCGTAACTATATCAATGGACCTCTGCCTCAACATGAGGAAAAAAAATTAGTCTCAAATTATTATTACAATCATATGTGGCAGTTAGACACATTGCCTTTCACCTTACCGACACATCTACAATCCTCAATCACTGATATTTATATGCCAATTGCACCCATAACTTGTGATACAATATATTGGGCCCTAACAGAAAATGGTATATTCTCTGTCAAATCTATGTACAATTCCTTAATAAATACCACTAATCCTACTAGCACACAGACAACATACTCCTACAAGTGGATTTGGAAACTTCACATTCCACCAAAAATTTCTTTTTTCCTATGGCTAATTTGTCATGACAGATTCCCAACGGCTGTGTATCTTACACGACTAGGTATCATCAATTCAGCCATATGTCCGCAGTGTAATATGGCCCCTGAAATAATAATCCACCTATTTACAGAATGTCCTAATGCACTACAACTATGGAATGTCCTTAGGGTCACAATTACAACTACTAATTTTCCAACATCACAAAATGATATTATAAGTTGGTTGTACCAACTTATACACACCCCTTTAGTATCAATCCCGCACAAAATTCTATATACATCACTAATTCCGTTTGCTTTATGGCAGCTTTGGATTATAAGAAATAAACACACATTAGACCATCAAAGAATAGCTCTAAATATACCTTTTATTTTAAAAATGGCTGCTGAATATTATTTCTTAACAAATACTACAGTAAAAAATCATTCCCTGACACCTCTCTATATAAAATGGCATCCACCAAACCAAGACACTTATAAACTTAACATCGATGGGTCTTGCTCCCCTAATCGAAGCAAATATGGTATTGGTGGTGTCTTCCGAAATCACCAAGGCAACCGGATCATAGAATTTGCAGGAACCGTGAAAGAAGGAACCAGTGTTCAAACAGAACTTCTTGTACTCCTCATGGGACTGAAAATTGCTGTACAAAAACATCTCAAACCAATCATCATTGAGACGGATGCGCATGCAATAATAGGTATGTTTAACTCACCTACAATGCAATACACTAATATTATTAATGATTGCAGGTTATTACTCCAACAGCTGGATAATCCACCTCTACAAAACATCTAAAAAGAGCAGAATTGTGTTGCAGATAGTTTAGCTAGATATGGAGCCATGCATGCACAGGAGCAACGCATACTTTTTGGGAGACCACCAACTTTTGCTATGCCTTCTTACCAACAAGATCAAAAGAGCACACTCCAAAGAAGGCTGTTAAGAATGACTTTAGGACTTCAACACAATCTCTCTCTGGTTCAAATATTGTGTGTAATGGTAGCTCTTTATCTATGAGTGTACCAAATACTAATAGCAGTATTTTAGCAACTTCTAACTCTAGTACTAGTAATGGTTCCCATGCGGGAGACCTGGTAACAAACTCTAGTTTTGTACAAATGATGCCTCTTATGTATCTACTTAACAGTTATACTGTACTCGTTTGATTATCTATAATATAACTATATCTTTCCGACCAAAAAGAAAAGTTACATTACTCGTACCCAAGAAAATAATTTTATGAAACATTCCAGAAATATTGTGAGTAACGTGCAGAAGACTGAAGATGTGTATCAATTGCAGAGGATAGGGAAGCTTTTAAGATAGCATGAAAAGTCATAATTGCCCTCTTGTATGAATTAAATGACAGCAAGCAACCAGTGGCGGAGCCACATTGAACAAAGGGGTGTCAAGCGACACCCCTTCGCCGGAAAATTACACAATATTGCTAGGTAATTTTTTATTTATTTTATGTATATTTACTATGCGTTGACTCTCCTTGATTTTCCGATGTATCTAATTATTTATATTTTGACACCCTTTGATGAAAATTCTAATGCTCCCGCTGCAAGCAACTATGCCAAACATGAAATCTTTGTTCACCTTTCTATATGTAGAAATTTAGTCAGGAATATAGATATGTATGAAAGTTTAAAATCTGTTTCAACTTGTTAGATGATGTATTTCATTAATACATTGGTTAACATGCATGAATTGTGTTCTTAAATCATTAGAATCAAACAATATATATTGGATCTTTTATTTTTTAGATTTATATGGTATAGATAATCTCGACATTTCTCTTCTACCTAAAATACAACGTATTGATGAATAAATGAAATGATATATCAGGTCAAGAGAATTCTCATAACAAAGCTCTTAAATTTTAGTACTTCGTGCAATTCTTCTTTCACAATGCTGAATGAATGCACCAAAAGAAAACAAGGTCGCCAAAATCCTCAACTCGTTGCAAAGAAATGAAACAAAACAGCCAAAACACAATTTCAACCTATGAAATGAGTAAGAAATTGATCTCTGTTAATCATTCAGTGACTCTTATGATGAGAATACTGTAGAATCCCGTGTCTAAACCCATTTCCGGCACACCATTTTCCAATTCAGCAAAAAGTGTCAAGTTCATTCTTATAGTTTTCAAATGTAAAAGATAAACAACTAGATGAGATAAAAATACTAAGAAAAATTCAAGAAATGAGGAGGATTTATGAAGATGAACAAAGGAAAAACAAATGAAAGGATCATCATAGGACAATTTTTTCTATTGCTTTTTGATTCCTACGTCTTATGATGGTCCTTGCATTTTTTTCTTGCATTTATCTTCACGAATCTTCCACATTTCTTGAATTTTTTCTAGTATTTTTATCTCATCCAATTATTTTTTTATTTTTATTTTCGAAAACCTTGAGTATAACTTGTCACTATTTGCTGAATCGGCAAATGGAGTACCTGAAAAGGGCAGAGAACTGGAGATTCTAAAGGATTCTCACCATGAGAGTAACCGAGTGATTGATAGCGATCAATTTCTTGCGGACTTATATAGGTTGGAATTGTGCTTTGGTTGTTTTGTCCATTCCTTTGCAATGAGTTGAGGATTTTGAGAACCCTGTTTTATGGTGAAGCCATGAAAAAACTGCAAAAAAGAAAGAGAACTCGCAAGTAATAAAAATTAAGAGTTGTATTTGGGGATTTCTCTCGACTTGATTTATCACTTCATTGATACATGTCACGACCCGGATTTCCCACCATCGGGAGTCGTGATGGCGCCTACTAACGGAGCTAGGCAAGCCAACTTAATTAACAAATTCATTAAACACCCGTTCCCTTTTGACAATTAACGGTATTAAATAAAGGCGACGGAATTAAAATCATAAGCGGAAGACTTAAATGTAGATAGATGATCAATAATACAGAAGTTCCACACATATATCTCTACCCCGGACTGGAGTCACATACTCACGAACATCTAAGGAGTTCTACATACAAGGTCTGAAAGAAACATAATCTGTTTATCTCGGGTACAATGAGATGACAGCCAAAATGTAAAGATAGAAGGGAGACGCCGGGCCTGCGGACGCCTGCAAGCTACCTCGGGTCTCTCTCTGGACTGAAGGTGCGCCCCCGTGCTAATGCTGCTGCTGCTGCTCAAAACCTGGACCTGTGCAAAAATGCACAGAGTGTAGCATCAGCACAACCGATCCCATGTGCTGGTAAGTGTCTAGCCTAACCCCGGCGAAGTAGTGACGAGGCTAGACTGGACACCACATAAACCTGTGCAGTTATAAATATACAACGGAAACAAGATACCAAACAACTAGAAATATAGGAGGGGGAAACATGCTGTGGGGAGACAACAACAGTAACAGTAAATCCGAAGTAATCAATCTAGGTGCAACTTACAATTTAATGCGAACAAGAAACTAATACCGACACTAAACACATTTGCATCAATAACTGTTGCGGCGTGCAACCCGAGCCACAATAATCACTGTTGCGGCGTGCAACCCGATCCACAATTATCACTGTTACGACGTGCAACCCCATCCACAATTATAACACTGTTGCGGCGTGCAACCCGATCCACATATAACACTGTTGCAGCGTGCAACCCGATCCACATATAACACTGTTGCGGCGTGCAACCCGATCCACAATTATACCTCTCAACCTTGCCCAAGCAACAGTCACAAATAAAGGGCAAGGGAGTAAACAAGTATTTGGGAAGAAATCCCAACAAGGGTACACAAACAACCAATGACAACCATGCAAGAGTAAATCGTTATTTCTCTTTTTCTCCCATTTTTATATCCTAACTCTCCTTAGCACTCGTGTCAAGCTCTAAGGCATTTCTCATTTCACATGCTCTCACCATTTGTATTTCAGACCGAGCCAATGCTCCACGAAGTTCTACAATCACAATATCATTCACAATATGTCTACCGCGTATAGAAGCCATCAATGACATGGAAGGCATAACAATATCCAAACAACTCACATATAAGGACTCACGGTCATGCTAGACCCCAATGTATAGGAACTCGTCACCATGCCTATACACCGTACTCGATCATTTAGCAATTAGCAAACAAGACTCGACTCCTATTCCCTCAAGCTAGGGTTAAACCAAACACTTACCTCAACTTCCGCGGCCAATACAATCCTCCACAACCGCTTTCCCTCTCGAATTCGGCTCCAACTCGACCAAGTCTATGCAATAAGGACTTTATGATATCAATATATGCTAAACAAACCCAACCCAATGACTAATTATAGCTTTTTCATCAATTTACCCCAAAAGGTCAAAAATGCCCCCGGGCCCACATGGTCAAAACCCGAGGTTCGAATCAAAACCCGTTTATCCATTCCTCCAAGAACTCAAATATGTAAGTTATTTTGGAATCGGACCCCGAATTGAGGTCCAAAACCCCCAATTTTAGAAATCTAGGTTCTACCCTAAATTCCCAAGTTCCCTATTAAAATCTTTGTTTTGAAGTTGAAATTATGTTTAAGGATGTTAAGGAGTAAAGAAAATCAGTTAGAAAACACTTACCAACGAAGAATCGTTTGGAAAATCGCCTCTTATGTTTTGGGTTTTGAAAAAGTGTAAAATGACTGAAAATCCCAGATTTATATACTTTGCTGGAGGACTGGCACGGACCGCGCAAAAATACCCCGCCGGCCGCGCCGAGGAAGGGAGGGAAAACAACTCTCTGAACCTACCCAGCGCGGACCGCACGATTTTGGTGCGCGGCCGCGCTGGTGTCTTGCACCTGGGGCCTTCTCTGAATCTCCCAGCGCGGACCGCACGAACTTGGTGCGCGGCCGCGCTGGTCAAACCAAGGCTGAGGACCCCTCTGAATCTGGCCATGCGGACCGCGCAGACTGTACCGCGGCCGCGTGGCTTCCAGCGCGGACCGCGCGGGAATGACCGCGGCCGCGCTGGGGCCTGCAACACTGCAACACCTGCTACTTTAAGCCTAAGGCCTCCCGGGACCTACTCAAAACTCACCCGAGCCCTCGGGGCTCCAAACCAAGCATACACACTAACTCAATAACATCCTACGGACTCATCCGTGCGATCAAATCGCCCAAACAACATCATAAGCATCAAATTAGGCCTCAAGACCCAGGATTTCCTCCCAATTTTCATAAAACATCAAGTTTACTGCTTCAAGCTCAAAACACGTCAAATGACGTCCAAATCTTACCAAACTTTACAGCAATCGCTTAAATCATATTTAAGACTTGTGCCGGCGTCGGAACCAAAATACGAGCCCGACAGCACAGTCTTCAAAACAAGTAATACTTTCAAATTCTTTAATTATTTTCAGAAAACAATTTCACTCAAAAATTCATTTCTCGGACTTGGGACCTCGGAATTTGATTCCGGGCACACACCCAAGTCGCAAAATTTCCTACGGACCCTCCGGGACTGTCGAATCACGAGTCCGGATCCGTTTGCCCAAAATGTTGACCAAAGTCAAACTCAATCAATTAAATACCAAGATTTAACAATTTTTCTCACAAATTTCATATTTAAACTTTTCCGGCTACGCGCCCGGACTGCGCACACAACTCGAGGCAACCCCAAATGAGGTTTCCAGGGCCTCAGAAGTACAGAGGGAGTAGGAATACAGGTGATGACCCTTTGGGNGCTCCGCATATCGGACTCGGACTCCCAGGTCGATGCCTCAGGAGGCTGACCTCTCCACTGAACACGAACAGAAGAAAAACTCTTGGATCTCAACTGACGAATCTGCCTGTCCAGAATAGCTACCGGCTCCTCCTCATAGGACAAGTCCCTGTCCAACTGGACAGAACTAAAATCTAACACGTGGGCAGGATCGCCGTGATACCTCCGAAGCATGGATACATGGAAAACTGGATGCACGGCTGATAAGCTGGGCGGCAACGCAAGTCAATAAGCCACCTCTCCCACTCGATCAAGAATCTCAAACGGGTCAATGTACCTAGGGCTAAGCTTGCCCTTCTTCCCAAATCTCACCACGCCCTTCATAGGCGACACTCGGAACAATACCCGCTCACCAACCATGAAAGCTACATCTCGAACCTTACGGTCTGCATAACTCTTCTGCCTAGACTGAGCTGAACAAAGCCTCTCCTGAATGATCTTGACCTTGTCCAAGGCCTCCTGAACCAAATCCGTACCTATCAACCGAGCCTCTCCCGGCTCAAACCATCCGACCGGAGACCGACATCGCCTACCATATAAAGCCTCATAAGGAGCCATCTGGATGCTCGACTGGTAGCTGTTGTTGTAAGCAAACTCCGCCAAAGGCAAGAACTGATCCCACGAACCTCCAAAATCAATAACACAGGCTCAGAGCATATCCTCCAAAATCTGAATAGTCCGCTCGGACTGACCGTCCGTCTGGGGATGAAATGCTGTGCTCAAGTCTACCCTTGTGCCCAACTCTCGCTGAACTGCTCTCCAGAAGCGTGAGGTAAACTGCGTGCCCCGATCCGAAATGATAGACACGGGCACGCCATGAAGGCGAACAATCTCCCGAATATAGATCTCAGCTAACCTCTCAGAAGAATAGGAGACTGCCACAGGAATGAAATGCGCTGACTTGGTCAGCCTATCAACAATAACCCATATCGCATCAAACTTCTCCGGGTCAACGGAAGTCCAGTAACAAAGTCCATAGTAATTCGCTCCCATTTCCACTCGGGAAGCTCAATCCTCTGATGTAAACCACCAGGCCTCTGATGTTCGTACTTAACCTGCTGACAATTCAAACAACGAGCCACATATGCTACGATATCCTTCTTCATCCTACGCCACTAATAATGCTGCCGCAAGTCCTGGTACATCTTCGCGGCGCCCGGGTGAATAGAGTACCTGGAGCTATGGGCCTCTGCTAAGATCAACTCTCGAAGCCCATCCACATTGGGCACACAAACTCGCCCCTGCATTCTCAAAACTCCATCCGCATCTAAGGTAACCTGCTTGGCACCTCCTCGCTGCACCGTGTCTCAAGACACACAAATGGCGATCATCAAACTGCCGATCACGGATACGCTCCAATAATGAAGAACGAGCAACCGTGCAAGCTAACACTCTGCTGGGCTCAGAAATATCCAACCTCACAAATCGATTGGCCAAGGCCTGAATATCCAAAGCAAGCGGCCTCTGACTGACCGGAACATAAGCAAGACTACCTATGCTGGCGGACTTCCTACTCAAAGCATCGGCCACCACATTGGCCTTCCCCAGGTGATATAAGATAGTGACATCATAATCCTTCAACAACTCCAACCACCTCATCTGCCTCAAATTCAACTCCTTCTGCTTGAACAAGTATTGAAGACTCTTGTGGTCAGTGAACACCTCACATGCCACGCCATACAAATAATGCCTCCAAATCTTCAAGGCATGGACAATAGCTGCCAACTCTAAATCATGCACTGGATAGTTTTTCTCATGAATCTTCAACTGCCTCGAAGCATAGGCTATAACCTTGCCATCCTGCATCAATACTGCACCAAGTCCAATACGGGAAGCATCACAATAGACGGTATAAGGCCCAGATCCTATGGGCAAGACCAACACCGATGCCGTAGTCAGGGCTGTCTTGAGCTTCTGAAAGCTCGCCTCACACTCCTCCGACCATCTGAACTGGGCACCCTTCTGGGTCAACCTGGTCATCGGGGCTGCAATAGATGAAAACCCCTCTACAAAGCGACGGTAGTAGCCTGCTAACCCCAAGAAACTCCGAATCTCCGTCGCTGATGCTGGTCTAGGCCAGTTCTTGACTGCCTCTATCTTCTTCGGGTTTACCTGAATACCCTCAGCTGATACAACGTGACCTAGAAATGCCATTGAACTCAGCCAGAACTCACAGTTGGAGAACTTGGCATATAACTGACTATCCTCAGAGTCTGAAGAACCACTCTAAGGTGTTGCTTGTGCTCCTCCTGGCTGCGGGAGTACACCAAAATATCATCAATAAAGACTAGCACGAACATGTCCAAATATGGCCTGAACACTCGGTTCATCAACTCCATGAATGCTGCTGGGGCATTGGTCAACCCAAACGACATGACCAAGAACTCGTAATGCCCGTACCGAGTGCGGAAAGCTGTCTTAGGGACATCGGATGCCCTAATCCTCAACTGGTGGTAGCCAGATCTCAAGTCAATCTTGGAAAATACCCTGGCACCCTGAAGCTGGTCGAACAAATCATCAATCCTCGGCAGTGGATACTTATTCTTAATTGTTACCTTGTTCAATTGCCGGTAATCTATACACATCTGCATTGAACCATCCTTCTTCTTGACGAATAACACTGGTGCGCCCCAAGGCGAAACACTGGGTCTAATGAAACCCTTATCTAACAGATCCTGCAATTGGTCATTTAACTCTTTCAGCTCCGGCGGGGCCATACGATATGGCGGAATAGAAATAGGCTGGGTGCCTGGAGCCAAATCAATACAGAAATCGATATCTCTATCGGGCGGCATACCCGGCAGGTCCGAAGGAAAAACATCGGGAAACTCCCGGATAATAGGCACAGAATCTATGGGAGGGACCACAGCACTGGAATCACGAACATAGGCCAAATAGGCCAGACATCCCTTCTCGACCATACGTTGAGCCTTTACGTACAATATGACACTAGGTAGAATGACCTGGAGTCCCCCTCCACTCTAAGCGAGGCATACCCGGTAGGGCTAAAGTCACGGTCTTGGCATGGCAGTCCAAGATAGCGTGATAGGGTGATAGCCAATCCATACCCAGAATGATATCAAAGTCAACCATATCTAAGAGCAACAAGTCTACACGGGTCTCAAGACCCCCAATCACTACAACACACGAACGATGGAGTCGGTCGACCACGATAGAGTCACCCACCGGTGTAGACACATATACAGGAATACCCAAAGCATCACTAGGCATGACCAAGCATGGTGCGAAATAAGATTATACATATGAATACGTAGATCCTGGATCAAATAGTACTGAAGCATCTCGATCACAAACCAGAAACGTACCTGTAATCACCCCATTTGAGGCCCCTGCCTCGGGCCTAGCCTGGAGTGCATAGCAACGGGGCTGGGCCCCACCACCCTGAACTGTATCCCTAGGTCGATCTGCTGCTAGCTGACCTCCGGCCCTGGCGGTCTGAGCTCCACCTCTATGGCCTCTACCTCCACCTCTAGCTGGCTGTGGAGCATCCGGTGCCTGAATCATAGGACGGGGACCCTGCTGCTGCGACTGAGTACCCCTCAATCTCGGGCAAGCTCTCCTGATGTGACCATACTCACCACCTACCTCGGCCTCTAGCACGGCCTCGTCCTCTGCCCCTAGCGGGAGCTGCCTGGGGCTCGGACTGCTGCTCTGAGGATGAGGAGGTTCTGCGAGGAAACAGAGTAGAAGTTCAATTAGCATTGAGAAACCAAACCGCACGACAAGAAAGAACAAAGGAGAGATTTTTCCTAATTTGGCAGCCTCTGGGGATAAGTACAGACGTCTCCGTACCGATCCCGGATTCTCCCACCCTCGAGGGTCGTGATGGCGCCTATTAATAGGAGCTAGGCAAGCCAACTTAATTAGCAATTTCATTAAACACTTGTCCCTTTTTAACAATTAACAACATTAAATAAAGGCGACGGAATTAAAATCATAAGCGGAAGACTTAAATGTAGATAGATGATCAACAATACAGAAGTTCCAACACATATATCTCTGCCCTGGGACTGGAGTCACATACTCACGAACATCTAAGTAGTACTACGTACAAAGTCTGAAAGAAACATAATCTGTTTATCTCGGGTACAATGAGATGACAGCCAAATGTAAAGATAGAAGGGAGACGCCGGGCCTGCGGACGCCTGCAAGCTACCTCGGGTCTCTCTGGACTGAAGGTTCGCCCCCGTGCTAATGTTGTTGCTGCTGCTCAATACCTGGACCTGTGCAAAAATGCACAGAGTGTAGCATCAGCACAACCGACCCCATGTGCTGGTAAGTGCCTAGCCTAACCCCGGCGAAGTAGTGACGAGGCTAGACTGGACCCCACATAAACCTGTGCAATTATAAATATACAGCAAAAATCAAAGTACAAGGCAACTAATAGTATGGGAGGGGAAACATGCTGTGGAGAGATAACAATATTAACAGTAAATCCAAAGTAATCAATCTAGGTGCAATTTATAATTTCCGACGATCAAGAAACTAATACCAACACTAAACACATTTGTATCACTAACTGTTGCGGCGTGCAACCCGACCCTACTATATTTCAACATTGTTGCGGCGTGCAACCCGATCCACAATTATCACTATTGCGGCGTGCAACCCGATCCACAATTATCACCGTTGCGGCGTGCAACCCGATCCTCACATAACATTGTTGCGGCGCGCAACCCGATCCGTAATGTCTACCTCTCAACCTTGCCCAAGCAACAGTCACAAATAAAGGGCAAGGGAGTGAACAAGTATTTGAAAGGAAATCCCAACAAGGGTACACAAACAACCAATAACAACCATGCAAGAGTAAATCATTATTTCTCTTTTTCTTTCATTTTCATATCCTAGTTCTCATTAGCACTCGTGACAAGCTCCAAGGCATTTCTCATCTCATATACTCTCACCATTTGTGTTTCAGACTGAGCCAATGCTCCACGAAGTTCCACAATAACAATATCCTTCACAAGGTGTTTTCAATGCATAGAAGCCATCAATTAAGCATAGAAGGCGTAACAATATCCAAACAGTCCACATACAAGGACTCACGGTCATGCTAGACACCGATGTATAGGAACTCGTCACCATGCCTATACATCGTACTCGACCATTTAGCAATTAGCAAACAAGACTCGACTCCTATTCCCTCAAGCTAGGGTTAAACCAAACACTTACCTCAACTTCCACGGCCAATACAATCCTCCACAATCGCTTTCCCTCTCGAATTCGGCTCCAACTCAACCAAATCTATGCAATAAGGACTTCATGTTATCAATATGTGTTAAACAAATCAAACCCAATGACTAATTATGGCTTTTTCATCAATTTACCCTAAAAGGTCAAAAATACCCTCGGGCCCACATGGTCAAAACCCGAGGTTCGAACCAAAACCTGATTACCCATTCCCCCATGAACTCAAATACGTAAGTTATTTTGGAATCGGACCTCGAATTGAGGTCCAAAACCCCCAATTTTAGAAAACCTAGGTTCTACCCTGAATTCCCAATTTCCCCATTAAAATCTTTGTTTTGAAGTTTGAAATTATGTTTAAAGATGTTAAGGAATAAAGAAAATGAGTTAGAAATCACTCACCAATCGTTTTGGAGGAGAAGAATCGTTTGGAAAATCGCCTCTTGTGTTTTGGGTTTTGAAAAAGTGAAAAATAACTGAAAATCCCGACCTTATATACCCTTTTGAAGACTCAACGCGGACCGCGCAAAAGTGCACCGCGGCCGCGCTGAGGAGCTGGAATTTCACACTCTCTGAACCCACCCAGCGCGGACCGCACTGATTTGGCACACCGCCGCGCTGAGGAAATGGACCAAACCCCTCTCTAAATCTCCTAGTGCGGACCGCGCTGATTAGTCACGCGGCCGCGCTGGTCGACTTGAACCACTGGACCTCTGAACCTAGCCACGCGGACCGCGCAAGAATGCACCGCGGTCGCGCGGCTTCCAGCGCGGACCGCGCGGAATCGACCGCGGGCGCGCTGGGGGCCTGCAACTCCCTGAACCTACAACCATATGATATTTCTAGCCTAAGACCTCTCGGGACCTACTCAAAACTCACCCGAGCCCTCGGGGCTCCAAACCGAACATACATATAAACTCAAAAACATCCTACGGACTCATCCGTGCGATCAAATCGCCCAAACAACATCATAATCATCAAATTAGGCCTCAAGACCCAGGATTTCCTTCCAATTTTTCATAAAACATCAAGTTTAGAGTTTTTAGTCCAAAACACGTCAAACAACGTCCAAATTCAACCAAACTTCACAGAAAGCACTTAAACCGTATATAAGACTTGTACCGGGCGTCGGAACCAAAATACGAGCCCGATACCACAGTCTTTTAATCAAATTTTATTTCCAATTTCCTTAATTATTTTCAGAAACAATTTTACACAAAATTCATTTCTCGGGCTTGGGACCTCGGAATTTGATTCCAGGCATACACCCAAGTCCCGTATTTTCCTACGGACCCTCCGGGACCATCAAATCACGGGTCCAGGTCCGTTTGCCCAAAACGTTGACCGAAGTCAAACTTAATCAATTAAATACCAAGATTTAACAATTTTTCTCACAAATTTCATATTTAAACTTTTCCGGCTACGCGCCCGGACTGCGCACACAACTCGAGGCAACCCCAAATGAGGTTTCCAGAGCCTCAGAAGTACAGAGGGAGTAGGAATACAGGTGATGACCCTTTGGGTCGTCACAAGGTATTATGACTTGTACGCGTGGTTGGAATTGAACTCCGGGAAGTTCGGAGTTGATTTGGAAAGAGAATTCCCATTTTGAAAGCTTTAAGTTGGAAGAATTGACTAAGATTGGATTTTTGAGTAAACGACCTCGGAATCGGGATTCGAAGGTTCCAACAGGTTTGTATAGAAGTTTGAAATTCTAAAGTTCATTAAGCTTGGATTGGAGTGCGATTCATGGTTTTAGTGTTGTTTGATGTGATTTGAGGCTTCGAGCAGGTCGGGTTATGTTAGGGGACTGAGTTGTGTGATTAGACGGGGTCCCGGGGGCCTCGGGTGTGTTTCGGGGTGGTTTCGGAGCATTTCGGGCTGTGTTGGAACTGCTGATGTGGTGTCTGGTGTTGCTCTTCGCGTTCGCGAGGGTCCTCTCGCGTACAGGAAGAAGGATTTGGCTTCTGCGATTTTGTTCTTCGCGTTCGCGAATCAGAAGAATTTTTGTTGTGTAGGTCTTACTTTGGGGGCTCATATCTCATAATCTACAAGGAATTTCGAGATTATCCAAAAATAAAAGTTGTAGCTCTTTGTGTCTAGTTTTCATAAAGGCAAACCATTTAGCATTTGGATTTGTGTACGAAAAGTTATGGCTGGTACACTACAGGTTGTCCAGGAAGATGAAGAAGAAATTTGCGTTGCACAGGGCTGACTTTGGCAGCTTATCTCAAAATCTGTAAGGAATTGGAAATTTCCAAAACACCAAAGTTATAGATCTTGGTGTCTTGTTTTCAAAACATTAAACCATTTGTCATTTGGAGTTTTGCACAAAAAGTTATGGCCATTATACTAGAGGCTGTCTGAGAAGAGTTTGAAAAGTAGTTTTTGAGAATTTTCTTCTTCGCGAACGCGACGAGGGTTTCGCGAACGCGAAGAAGAGTCGTCTGGGCAGTGTATAAGTGTAAAGAAATGAGTTTGGCTCATTTCACCTCATTTCCTCTATGGGAGCCGGCCTAGGAGCGATTTTGGAGCTCCATTTTCATCATCCATGTCATGGTAAGTGATTCCCACCTATTGAAAGTTAATTACTTAGATTATATCTAGATATTAACATGGAAAATCATGGGAAATTAGTGAAAATTGGGGTTTTGAAGAAAAACCTAGAAATTTGGTATTCTTGGATTTTGACCACGATTTAGGCACGAAATTGGGAGTAAATTATATATTTGAGTTCGTGAGGTTATGGGTAGACTTTATCTTCGAAGAATTTCGGAATCCGGGCACGTGGGCCCGAGGGCAGTTTTGCCAGCTTTCGATCGGGGTTAGGAATTGATATAAATTGGATTGTAATGAGTAATTGATCATATATTAATGAGTTTACATAATTATTGGCTAGTTTTGGAGCAATGTGCATCGATTTGAGTTTTCGGAAGGGCATGGAATAACGGTTATGGAACTTCGGAGCAAGGTAAGTCTCCTTTCTAACCTTGTAAGAGGGAATTATCCTCATTGGTGAATTAATTGGATATGTGCTGCTATTTGCCGGGGCTACGTACGCACGAGGTGACGAGAGTCCGTGCGTAGCTACTATTATGCTTTTGTCCGGGTAGTCTAGGACCCAAAAGCATGCTTTACTTGTAATACTTGTAACCTTATTGTTAGTTTAAATTGCTTAAATCATATCGAAGTGGCAAATGACTTTCTAAAAGAGTTAAACTTCATTTTCTTGACTTGTAAAAGAGAAATTTACACCTTCTTGAATAATTGTTTCCCTGATGAAGTCTTGATTGACTGTTAAAATGTGTGTTTCTATGTGTACCTGCCTCGCATGTATGATTCGCAAGCAGGGTGATTGTTTATTTATATTTGACCGCGTCGCATGTATGATTCGCGAGCGGGGTAATAGATGCATCTATGGTTCGCACCATTCGACCCTCTGGCAGTGCACAATTTAAATATTGTTGGATCGGGTCGTACGACCTCGGCATGATCTACGCATGCTTTTAATGTTTGCCTTGAGATTTTATAAAATGTTTGATATTCGTTCTCCCTGGCCTGAGATAAATGTATAAATGATGAAAAGGAATCTGGAAATTTCCATGAAGAAGAATTGTTATTTGCTTTATCTATTGTAGTTGTCAACTATGTTTATNCATGCTACACTTGCTGTGCATTTTTGTTGCACAGACACATGTATCTCTAGTGGCCTAGTGGGCATAGCAACACGGATGATACGGAGACTAGGTGAGTTGCATTCCTCGAGGCGACCCGCAGCCAGTATAGTCTCTTTCAGTGTATTGTAATTACTTTCTGTCCAATTTGTATTCCGGAAAGCTATTGTACTTTATTTGATTTCTTAGTGATTGCTCATGCACTTGTGACACCGGGTTCTGGGATGATTATGGGATTATTTAATATTAAGTTTGTTAAAAACATCAATATCTATTCAGTGAAATTCATTACTCATTGTCTAATGTATAAAGGAAACGATTTCAAAAATATTAAAATAAGAAATTACTAGTAAATTGGTGTTGGTTCGCCTGATAATGGTGTCAGGCGCCATCACGACCCTTAGTGGATTTTGGGTCGTGACAACATGGTATCAGAGCACTAGGTTCCCTTAGGTCTCACGAGTCATGAGCAAGTCTAGTAGAGTCTCGCGGATCGGTACGGAGACGTCTTTACTTATCCTCGAGAGGCTACAGGGCTGTTAGGAGCACTTCCCTTCTTGATTCCTCATCGTGCGGTTTGATTCCTTTGAGGCTTATGCCTTCATTTCCTTTCCATTCAATCTTATGCGATGCGAAGCACTGGTCATGAATCAGCGAGTGAGCAATTGTAATGGTGCTACGAACGTGGTGCGGGCTATTTCTCCCTTCTTGGTTGTTTGAGCTATTGTCGTCGCCTTATGGAAGGATATTCCGTCGTTTCAGCTTAGTAGCTATACTTTCGAGAGCTTCGAGGTTATGCACAGGTTGCTACGATGCTTATGAACGATTATCATGCAGTATTGATTAGAAGGTGGAATACTTGCCTATGTGTTGGGGCAGTGAATGACCTGAGAAGAGGTTTGCTAAGTGAATGATTCAGAGATCCAGTGTCTTATTTCCGATGGAGGAAAGGCAATCGGACTATGAATGACCAGGTTTGGGTTGGTGGAGTAACAAGACTCGGTGTTTTCAAGTGTGGTGGGATTTTCACCTACGACGTGGTATCGTCGTCCTCGATAGAATGTGTTAAGTTCGCCGGTGTCATGGTTTTCTACAATTCGCCTTAGGGCAGGATATTGTGAATAATATTGGAGGAGCGGTTGTCAGAAATAGATTTGACTTAAGGTAACAACTGGGCAACGAAGGATGGAGAAGGACACGTGGGGAGTGTCATGCGATGGTTAAACTTCTAGAAGGTCGGGTGTAGGAAGCGGAAGTCGAATAGCTTCTTAAAGAAGTGAGTTTGCCCAAAGTGGGAGAGTGGCAGAATAGTATATGGGTTCAGTGGCAGGGTAACTACACACCTTGAGGAAAAGTCAGAGTGATTTGGGAATTTTAATGGATGGTGATTAGGTCCATAGGGCTTAATTTGAAATATTAGCAATTATACGGCGGGAGATTGAACAGAAAGGGGGGTTGCTTGATACGAAGAAGGATGCAATATAACTTTGAATTAGATGATATTGTCGCACATTTGGTTGATGTCCATAAGAAGTGAACGAACTAGTACAGTTGGTGAATGAGCATGGGCTCAGGGTGGGTTATTGAGGTCGTAGTGATTGTACCCCATGAAGCTACGTTGGAAGATGTCGGCATGTAATTTCCACAAGTGGGTTATCTTCTGTGAGCAGATTAGCGGTTGCGTGGTTGGCGAAGCTTCTGCGAAGAATCCTATTGGCTATCCAGTAAGAAGTCGAATATGTGAATGTTGTTAGAGATTCAGAGTGTTCATGAAATGCTAACGGAAGGATTTCGAGGAATTTGGCGGTGGATTGCGCAAGGTCTGAGAGATAAAGAATCTTGGTGGGTTCCGGAGTTGTGTAATAGTGGCTTCAAGCTAAGTGGGAGAGTCCCACCGCCTACGGTTGGATTGCATGGTCATCTATTTGTGAGATTTCCGGTTAATAGCATATGGATGGGTTATTTCAACTAAGGGAAAGGAACATAAGAGGTAATTTGTGCTGAGGAATTGTTAAAGGTGTGCTATAGTTGGCCTTATTGACTCATGTTCAGACTTGAGGAAGGGTGCAGGATTTATGCCTTGTGTAGATGCGGGTTTCAAGGAAAGTGATTCGGCTGGGTGCTTCGTCTAGAGGGTGTTCATGTGCTAGAAGATTCATGGAGTTGATTATATTCGGGGCCAAGTCAGAGTGGGTGGCTCTCAACAACGGTCCTAGCGGATTCAAAAGTTATAGTGTGGTGCCTAATGATTTCGAGCCCATAAGTATGGTCAAGAATCGAGTTTTTGCAGCAGAGTATGAAAAGAGACTTGGAATGTTCTATGATATCTTCAGCTTGTAGTGTAACAATCGGGGGAATGAGAGAAAGTGACTTCGGATTCGTAGAGCAATAATCAGAATGGATGTACCAGTTGAGATGCAAATATGCACACAGGGAAGTTATGAAGTGGTTCGTGGAATTTGAGACAGCATGGTCTCGTGTTACAGGGCCACTCGGGATGAGTGCGGGTTGATTGTGTTATGTGTTGAAGGAAGTTATTATTATTCTAAGGCAATTAAGGATAAATTGGAAGAGGTTGGATTGGTTAGCCATGGTTGAATTGGTATACTGGTGGCAGTGATCAGTTCCTTCAGTGTGATTAAATTATGCAAGTGATTTGTGACGGTACGTGTGAGGCTTGTCGGCCGCCGTAATTGATTTTATTCGGAAGTATTCTAGTATTATGGCCTGTTATGTATAGGCGGATCCCGGAAGGGCTATGGTGGCTTAGACCACTGCTTGAAGATTGCGTATTCTACGGTTATGAGAATTCACTTGTGTGTTGCTATGGTTCTCCTGAAATGAGTTAGGTGAAAAGTTTCTATATGATGAAGTATTAATCTATTAGCGGTTCTGGAGTTATGATGAAAATCTTGTACTATCGCATATTGGCATGTTAGGTGCGGTGAGTGGTATGGAATTTGAAAGTGAGGATCAAGGTTGCGGTTCGGTGTTGATAAGGATGTCACGAGCTCGGATGAGCAGGAAAGGGATTTGAATGATTAGAGTAAGCTGGCATTGTCTTCAGCGTCACCTGAGATCGGTGTTTTGTGAAAAAGGCTTTGCATCCTGGTTATGGAATCTTGATCGCTTTTCAACGTTAGTGGGGCCGGTGGTATGGATGTGCAGACTTATTACCTGGTGCGGAAGGTCGTGAGAGCACATTCTACGGGAAGGTTGTATTGGTGTGACATGTAGTCACTTGATTGATTGAAGATTTAAACCAAGTATGAAGATTTCGGTAATATCACTAATTTGAGAACTTATGCGTTGAGGGCACTCGGTTTATTGGGTTGTGGACGGTGGAGGTTTACTCCGGTTATGATGGTTGTCCTTGTGAGTTATAGGAAAAAGGGTTATTATGGACCCAGGAAAGACTATTGGCCTAGTTTGGTACGATCAGAATCGGCTTGAGGTTTGTGAATGGATTTAAATATGAATATGGGCTCTATATCAGGCGGGATGTGTTCATTTCAGCGTAGCGCTGCTTATGGAGGAATATTCGGACGTCGGATGTTATCTCGTCATCGGTTATTTCATGTAATATTATATTATGCTGTGTGAGCTGTGAGACGGCTTGATAAATTTCTTATGTGTTGAGGTTCCGCGTAGAGATGATGTTATGTGAGCAGGATGGCTCTTGAGATTCAGATCATATATCGAACCTCAGTTGTGCTTGAGTTTTGTAGCGTATGGCGCTATCTGTCTCCCCAGGGATGGTATTATGCACTTACGTGCTTGTGACCGATATTCGGTATTTAGTAGTAATGAGCAATTTAGCTCGGTGTGTATCTCCTTATGTGAATTATATGTGTGGATCGGGTGGCACGCCGCCACAGGTATGTTGTTGGGATCGGGTTGCATGCCGCAACAGTGTAATGTTGAATACAGTTTTCATATTTTATCTTTTGTGTGTTTTGTTTCCCATTTTCTAAGGAAAGCTCATATTAGTTGCATGAGTTGAGTAGTCCCCTCCAGGGTTCATTTTCTTATGTATCACGTTCAAGTTTGTAGCTTATTGGCACGTTGTAGCATCACATGAGACTTTTGGTAATGTCTGGGCGGCTTATTGCCTGAGCAGTTCATACTGGGTGAGACGAGATTATTGGATCTAGGGTCAGTGCAATCGGATTGTGTGAAGTATATCAAAGAGAAAATACCACTATTTGGTTCAGAATAAGGTAATGGTTCTTGTCAGGAGTATAAACTCAACGATTTGTCGACTCGGCAGTTGGTTATGAATTTCTACACACCTCTTCCGGCATGGCGATATTGTAAGAGTTAGAACAACAATCATATATGTCATGGGGTGCATTGTGAGCATCAGATTCGGGGAATTTCGGCTATTATGATCAGAGAGTGCTATTATGGGCCTGTGAATGATGTGGTGCATGGTGTGAATTCCGCAAAGGTATACATTCATGTTCTGGTACATCATATGGTGAATGATGCGGTGTTCGTATGTTGGAGGCAGGCCTGGCAGAGAATTTCGGATGTTGAAATTGGGCTCTAAGGCTTATTTGCCTAAATGAAAGAGATTATCTTTAGATTTGATCGAGCTAATGTGCTCAACTGAGTTGTGGTAGCACGGGTAGGTGCAAGAGGTGTTAAGCAGCGATTTCAGACTACTTCAGTGCAGTTCTCAACACGTTCAAGGACGAACTTACCTTTAAGTGGGAGAGAATGTAACGATCCGACCGGTCGTTTTGAGCTCTAGCGCGTCGTTCAGCAGTTTGAGGCCATGAGCAGCTTCACTTCAGGTATGTCACGACCCGGATTTCCCACCCTCGAGGGTCGTGATGGCGCCTACTAATAGGAGCTAGGCAAGCTAACTTAATTAGCAATTTCGTTAAACACCTGTTCCTTTTTAACAATTAACGGCATTAAATAAAGGCGACAGAATTAAAATCATTAGCGGAAGACTTAAATTTATATAACTGAATAAAATACAGAAATTCCAACATACGTCTCTACCCCGGGACTTGAGTCACATACTTACGAACATCTAAGGAGTACTACATACAAGGTCTGAAAGAACATAATCTGTTTATCTCGGGTACAATGAGATGACAGCCAAATGTAAAGATAGAAGGGAGACGTCGGGCCTGCGGACGCCTGCAAGCTACCTCGGGTCTCTCTAGACTGAAGGTTTGCCCCCGTGCTAATGTTGTTGCTGCTGCTCAATACCTGGACCTGTGCAAAAATGCACAGAGTGTAGCATCAGCACAACCGACCCCATGTGCTGGTAAGTGCCTAGCCTAACCCCGGCGAAGTAGTGACGAGGCTAGACTGGACCCCACATAAACCTGTGCAATTATAAATATACAGCAAAAAT
>NW_017675956.1:31355-55478 GCF_001879085.1 Nicotiana attenuata | reverse complement strand
GCGCTTCAGTGTTCGTGCCGGTCCGCGCCCATTAGCCTGCGCGGCCGCTCTACTTCTTTGTGCGGTCCGCGTCCCCAGCTCCAGAAGTGAATGATCGAAGGCCAAGACCCCTACGCGGCAGCGCTGCATTTATGCGCGGTCCGCGCCAGCCCCGCAAGGGTATTTTTGTCCGATTTTTCTGGCATAGTATAAATAGAATATTTTACTATTTCTAGGTTAAGTTTTAGACATCAGATAGCAACAGCACTCGTGAGACTCAAGTTTTAGCCTATTTTGGGCATTTTAATCTTGTTTTAACGTGGATTCGTGTAGATTAACTTCCTAGTTAATTAATATGTTGATTTTATCTACTTCTTCTTCAATTTCTGTTGCTATTATGGCTAGCTAAACCCATTAGCTAGGGTTGTGGCTCAACCCTAGTGTGGGTAATTAATGGGTGTGATTGTTTAGTGCTTGAATGATGTTGGGTGTTTGATATTTGGGTTAATTCTAGTTTTAACTAGGATTTGGTGGTTGCAAACACTAAGTCTAGCTTAGTGAGTCTTGACTCTTCTTGAGAAAGAGTGTCTATGACTCCAAAGTTAACCCAACAAGGAATTGAGATGGACCCATGAGAATGGTAGTCCCAATTAACGGGTAAAACCTCGAGAGAGTAATTACCCAACTTGAACCATAAGTTGCTTGGCTTGTTAGCCTACCCAATTGGTCTCGAGAGAGTCAATTGGGCAAAATCACTCTTTCTACCGAGAGGTGTGAGAGTGAGTGCAATCGTGCAACGGTTATAGCATAAGCCCCATAATCATCATTCTTGTATTAGGCATCTCTACCCGTTAGTTGACCACCTAGGTAAATGCCACGACCCTAGCGCCTTTCTCTATCTTGCATACAACCTAGAATTAATCTCTTAGCATAATTTAGTTATAATTAGTAGTTGTTAAATTGTAGTTGATAATCATAAAAATCCAAAAATGATAGAAGATCAATTAGAAGCAAACACGCATTTCTAGGCTAAACAAATATCCAACTCCCTTTCTAGCTCTCTGTGGAAATTGACCCCGATACCACTATTGGGTAAAAGTATTAGCGCCCGCTCTTCCTAAGGTTGAGTCCGCTGCGACCTAATCAGAAAGTCTTTTCAAGTATCAACTTCCTTTCAGGCCACCATTCTCTGAACTTGTGGTAGGCCACTTCACTCGCAAACCTGTCTTGCCATGCTTCCGGGTTCCTGGTTCTCTCTACTCCTCCCACTTGGGGTTCACCCCCTCCTTCTTCTTCTCCGTCTTATTCTACGGGACCCTCACCGGATAGTGAAGTTGTAGGTGAGGTAGAATAGGCATTGTCACTGCCCATAGCTGAGCCCTCAGACGACTCAGAAGATATGTGAACTGATGCTTGGGCAGTAGGAGAGCCCAGAGGGGTAGGGTCATCTCTCAGTCTCATCCTCTCCGGGAAGTCATCCATATACTCCGGGACTAAGTCAGAATCAGAAGCCTCCCGGGAGGGCTCATAGTCACTTCCCTCTGAATGGGAAGCAGCTCTATCAGCAGCCCTTATTGCCTTTCTTGTCACCTTTATTGCTTGCCGAACTTGGGGGGTCAACCTTATCTTTCCACGTCCCCTACCCCGGGAGGACTCAGCTTTTCCCTTTTGTTTGTCTCCACTGCCTCGTGATTTGACCATTTTCTGCAAGTGGAATTCATTCTGTATTTGTTAGTATCATAGTACTAGGCGAAACAATGAAATTATGATTGCAGACAGTGAAATTACAAAGCAGAATTGCAGACCGCGAACCGCACAAAATGAAGTGCAGCCGCAAAGAAGCTACCGCGGACCGCACAAAATGCACCATGTTCTGCACTGAGGTAGGGATCAAACTACCCACTCTCTAATTCTAGGCATCGCGGACCGCACAAAATAGCATTGCGGACCGCACAAAAGCACCGCGGACCGCACAAAATCCACCGTGGTCCGCGGTAAGTTGTACCCAGCAACACCAACCTAGGGTTTCAATTTTTCACATTTTTAGTCCAATTTTTCACCTATTATTGATCCCCTAGGTGTTCAATTAGTGTTTTTAACTAATTAGTCCTACATTAAACATGATTAAACAAACCTACGATACAGAATTGAAAGAAAACGTGAAGAAAAAAGAAGAAAAACTAAGAAAAATAAAAGTTAAAAGAAAATAACAAAGTTAAATAACTAAGACAAAATTAAAATTACCAAAAGTGAGATGCAATGTAGATTAATGAGACTTAGCAGTTAAATTCAAGCAGGTATGAGTGATGAACAGTGATTTTTTTAGCTCTCGAATGTAAAGGGTCGAAAAGTTTGAAATGAGGGCCTCAGGTCCTATTTATAGAAAAAGGAACTGGGGCCCATCTCACCTACCCACCGCGGACCGCACAAAATGGCACCGCGATCCGCGGCACTCAAAAACAAGTGGGACTGGGGAAATGTCCACTGCGGACCGTAAGAAATGCAGTGCGGCCGCAGTGGTCCACCACGGACCGCACAAAATGCATTGCGGCCGCAGTGGAAAACTTCAGAGACTCCTCATTTTTGACCATTTAACACTGTGGTCCGCATTGAATTGTTGCCCCCGCACTAAGGCCTTTGCGGCCGCACAAAATGCAATGCGGCCGCAGTGCAAACTTCAGAGAGTGTGCATTTTTCCCAACTTGGTCCTGCACTGCATCAAAATAATCTTACACACATCTCAAAACCAGTTAGTACAAATCCTACACTAAAAAGGAAATAAAAGAAAAACAAAAAGAAAGACACATGGGTTGCCTCCCAAGAAGCGCCTGATTTAACGTCGCAGCACGACGCAGGTTACCATCAAATCACTTGAGATGTATCATTGCCACCACGTGGCTGTCATCAATCTTGCCAAGATAGTGCTTGACTCTATGCCCATTAACCCTGAAGATCTCACCATTTTTGTTTTTCAAGTCAAGTGCACCAAACGGAGTCACAAGCACCACTTCAAAAGGTCCACTCCATTTTGACTTAATCTTTCCCGGACACAGACGTAACCGAGAATTGAACAAGAGAACCAAATCACCCACTTTGAACTCCTTGCTACGAGCATACTTGTCATGAAGGTACTTCATCTTGTCCTTGTACAAGGACGAACTGGAGTAGTCATGGAATCGGAATTCATCAAGTTCATTAAGCTGCTCCACACGAAGATTTGTGCCACATCCCATTCAAGATTCAGCTTCCTCAAGGCCCACATGGCCTTGTGCTCTAACTCAACCGAAAGATGGCAAGCTTTCCCAAACACCAACCGGTACGGAGACATACCAATCGGAGTCTTGTAAGCAGTCCTATATGCCCATAGAGCATCATCCAATTTCTTAGACCAATCGGTCCTATTTGCATTGACCGTCTTTGACAATATACTCTTGATTTCCCTGTTTGAGACTTTAACTTGGTCACTCGCCTGAGGATGATAAGGAGTAGAAACTTTGTGATTGACACCATACTTTGCAAGCAAAGTGTCAAAAGCTCTATTACAAAAATGCGACCCCCCATCACTTATGATTGCACGAGGAGTGCCAAACCTTGTAAAAATGCTCTTTTTGAGAAATGCAACAACACTCCGGGCTTCATTGTTGGGTAAAGCCACGGCCTCGACCCACTTTGAAACATAGTCAACTGCCACTAGAATGTATGTGTTCCCACATGAGCTTACAAACAGGCCCATGAAATCAATACTCCACACATCAAAAATATCAACTTCTAGAATGGTGTTGAGAGGCATCTCATCTTTCTTCGAAATTCCACCCGCTCTTTGACATTCATCACACCTCTTCACAAGTTCACTTGCATCTTTATACAAAGTTGGCCAGTAAAACCCACAACTAAGAACCTTCGAGGCTGTCCTCGCCCCGCCATGATGGCCACCATAGGGAGAGGAATGACAAGCCTCTAAATACTCAACTGCTCCTCCTCTAGGACACACCTTCGGATCACTCCGTCGGTGCATATCTTGAGCAAGTATGGCTCATCCCAATAGAAATCCAAACTATCCTGTTTGAGCTTCTTCCTTTGGATAGAAGAGAGCTCACACGGGATTATACCAGTCACAAGGAAATTAGCAACATCTGCAAACCATGGCATATCATTCATCGACACAAAAAGTAGTAGCTCATCGGGAAATGTATCATTGATCTCTAGGCCATCACACGGCCTCCCTTCCTCCTCCAAGCGGGATAAGTGGTCCGCCACTTGGTTTTCACTACCTTTCCGGTCCACTATTTCCAACTCAAACTCTTGAAGTAACAAGACCCATCGCATCAGCCTAGCTTTGGAATCTTTCTTCGTCATCAAATACCTAAGAGCGGCATGATCGGTGTGCACTATGACTTTGACACCCATGAGATACGGCCGAAATTTTTCCATTGCGAACACAATAGCCAACAACTCTTTCTCAGTCACCGTGTAGTTCCTTTGGGCATCATTCATTGCCTTGCTCGCGTAGTACACCGGATGAAACATTTTGCTCACTCTTTGACCCAAGACTGGCCCAACCGCAACATCACTCGCGTCGCACATGAGCTCGAAAGGCAAGCTCCAATTGGGTTAGGTAATAATAGGAGTGGTGGTCAACTTGTGCTTGAGAAGTTCAAATGCTTGCATACATCCCTCATCGAACACGATCTTGGCATCCCTTTCTAATAGCTTGCACAAAGGGTTCACTACCTTCGAAAAATCCTTGATAAATCTCCGGTAAAACCCCTCATGCCCAAGAAAACTTCTAACCCCCTTGACAGAAGTGGGGGGAGGAAGCCTTGAAATCACCTCTATTTTAGCTTTGTCCACCTCTATACCATGTTTTGAAATTTTATGGCCAAGGACTATGCCTTCCTCAACCATGAAGTGGCATTTTTTCCAATTGAGCACAAGATTGGTGTCTTCACATCGGGCCAACACCCTATCTAGATTTTTAAAGCGTTCATCAAATGAGTCACCCACGGCACTAAAGTCGTCCATGAACACCTCCAAAATGTCTTCCACCATATCGGTGAAAATGGCCATCATACACCGCTGGAATGTAGCCGGTGCATTACACAACCCAAAAGGCATCCTAGAAAAGGCAAAGGTGCCATATGGACAAGGGAAAGTGGTCTTCTCCTGATCTTCCGGAGCAATCAACATTTGGTTGTACCCAGAATATCCATCCAAGAAACAGTAGAAGGCACGCCCAGCAAGTCGATCAAGCATCTGGTCAAGGAAAGGCAATGGAAAGTGATCCTTGCGGGTCACTTTGTTCAGCTTGCGGTAGTCCATGCACACCCTCCATCCGGTGAATATCCGGGTTGGAATTAGTTCATTTTGAGCATTGGTCACCACGGTCATACCACCCTTCTTCAGCACACATTGCACCGGCGAAGTCCAAGAACTGTCAGAGATGGGGTACACAACCCCGGCATCTAACCACTTGATCACCTCCTTTTTCACAACTTCTTGCATTGCCTCGTTCAACCTCCTTTGATGTTCCAAGGAGGGTTTTGCATCATCTTCAAGAATAATCTTGTGCATACAGAATGCAGGGCTTATTCCCAGAATATCAGCTAAAGTCCATCCAATTGCCTTCTTCCACTTTTTGAGCACCGCCAATGTGGCATCTACCTGCATGTTAGTAAGACAAGAGGAAAGAATAACTGGCAAAGTTGAACTAGGGCCTAAGAATTCATACCTGAGGTGTGGAGGCAACGGCTTCAACTCCAACACCGGAGGTTCCTCGATTGAGGGCTTTGTTGGTGAAGTCTTCCTATTCTCAAGATCCAAGGATAGCTTCCGAGGTTCATAAGAGTAAGAACCCATTCCGTGTAAAGCATTGACACACTCCACACGGCCTTACCCCTTATTTCCATCAAGATTCAACAACACCACCTCTAGAGGGTCCTCCACATTGATCATTGCACTAGTATCATCAATTATCACTGTCGTGACAAAATCCACAAATGAGCACACTTCGGTACAGTTGGGCTGCTTCATTGACTTATACACATGAAAGACCACTTTTTCATCACCCACTCGGAAAGTGAGTTCCCCTGCTTCCACATCAACTAAATCCTTCCCATTTGCAAGGAAAGGCCTTCCCAAGATTATAGGCACCTCAAAATCGACCTCACAGTCAAGAATCACAAAATCAGCTGGCAAGATAAATTTTTCCACCCTGACAAGAACATCATCAATAATACCCAATGGTCTCTTCATTGATCTATCCTCCATTTGCAATCTCATAGAAGTCGGCCTCGGTTGCCCAATTCCCAAAGTCTTGAAAACTGAGTAGGGCATCAAGTTGATACTTGCCCCCAAATCACATAGAGCTTTAGCAAAATCTGCACTCCCAACGGTGCAAGGAATGGTGAAAGCACCGGGATCCTCCAACTTCGGAGCCATTGAATGTACTATAGCACTAACTTGGTGGGTCATCTTGATAGTTTCACAATCCATGGATCTTTTCTTCGTCACCAAATCTTTCATGAATTTAGCATAGCCAGGAATTTGCTCCAAAGCCTCCACTAAAGGCACATTAATGGATAAGCTCTTCATCATGTCAATGAACTTCTTGAACTGATTCTCATTTTTCTGCTTCGCTAGCCTTTGAGGATAAGATGGAGGTGGCCTAGGCAAAGGTGCCTTGGCTTTACACACAACCGGCTCCGGCATGTCTATTACGTGTTCCCTAGACGGGTTCACGTCATTCTGTGTTTCCACCTCGGTATCTTTGATATCAATCCTCACTTGTTCATTCACGTTTTCATCAATCACATTTTCAACCACCAAAGGGATCTCATCCTCTTGCAACTCAACTTCATCATTCACAATTTCTTTTTGTTTGGAGGCATTTACATCACCGCCTCGCCCACTTCTTATTGTAACCGCCATTGCATGACCGGTATTGTTCCCACCCTTCGGGTTGACTACCGTATCACTAGGTAGAGCCCCCTTAGGGCGATTATTCAAACACTGTGAGATTTGGCCTAGCTGAACCTCCAAATTTCGGATTGAAGTATTGTGGGATGCCAACTGAGCATCGGAGTCAGCATTCTTTTTCATCATCTGTTCAAACATCATTTCAATTCTCCCATTTTCATTGTTGGATGAACTAGGACCTTGGGATGGAAAAGGAGGTGGATTGCTCGGTTGTTCATACATTGGGGGGCCTTTGAAAGCCTTGCCCCCGATTTCCCTGATTGTTATTGTTCCAACCACCCTGAATTGTTGTTTCCACCCCAGTTGTTGTTGTTACCCCAGTTTCCTTGATTGTTCTGATTGTTGTTCTGGTTGCCCCAATTAGGATTTGATTGTTTTTTCCCCAATTGGTGTTCCCTTGTTGTTGATTATTCCAATTGTTGTACCCTTGTTGTTGGTTACCCCAATTGCCTTGGGATCTCCATTGTTGTTGTTGGTTGGAAGAATTGCCCCTTTGGCCTTGATAATTGTTCACGTATTGCACTTCTTCATTCTGTTCTTCATACCCATCATCTTGGAACCCACCACTATCTTGGTTGTATTGTTCCGAATTCCCTTGGTTTTGTTGTCCTCTTTGTCTTCTTTTGTTCACCAACATATTGACACCCTCCATAGCATTCACTTGCCGCAGAGCTTGAACCTGTTGTAACTGTGCCTTTGCTAGCTGGTTCGTAGTTGTTGTCAGTTCTGCTATTGCCTGCCCATGATCATGGAGCTCTTTGTGCAAATGAATGACCGTGGGGTCACCCTGTGGCACATTTGCTCTACTTTGCCAAGCGGAAGAAGTGTTCGCCATCTCATCCAAAATCTCACAAGCTTGGTCATAGGGCGTGTTCACGAAGTTGCCCCCAGCTAATTGGTTCACTACGCACTGATTTGTTATGTTAATGCCCGGGTAGAATGTCTGTTGTATCATCGCCTCAGTCATATCATTGTTAGGGCATTCCTTAACCATGGTCCGGTATCGCTCCCAAATCTCATGTAGTGGTTTGTTGGGCTTTTGTTTGAAAGCTAAGATTTCATCCCTCAAAATTGCCATGTGGCCTGGTCAGAAAAACGTCGCGATGAACTTATCTGCCAACTCATCCCAAGTATGGATGGAATGATTGAGGAGTCTCTACAACCAGTCTAGTGCCTTCCCCCAAAGAGAGAAAGGAAAAAGTCTCAACCACAAGGAATCCTCGGACACGTTGGTTTGCTTGCTTCCCCAACATGTATCAACAAAACCCTTGAGGTGCTTGTAGTCATTTTGATCGGGAGCACCCGTGAAATAACCTCGTTACTCCAGCAAGGTCAGCATCACATTGGTAATTTGAAAATTGCCCGCCCGGATCCGGGGTGGGACAACTGCACTAACATATCCTTGGTTGGGAAGCACTCGAGGGGCCACTCTTGGAGGTGGCGGGGGGGTTCTAGAATATTGTCATTGGCATGTGCATTGGCCTGGCGGCCTCTCTATTGTCCTTGAGGCATAAAAGGTACCTCATCCTCACCATTGTCATCAACCTCCTCCCCCGGGATCACATTTCCAAGAGGGTCATTGTTGTTATTTGCGGCCATTTTGTACCTGAATTGGCGTCAAACAAAGATTAGTATCACAGAAGGAAAGAAAAGCAATACACAAAACTATTTAGATAGATAGCCAAAACCGTTAACTCCCCGGCAACGGCGCCAAAAAGTGATCGGTGCCAACCCTGCACCATTATAGAGTGGCGAGAGCGGTCGATGCAGCTTTTACCCGAATTGGTCGAGATCGAATCCACAGGGAGATAGAAGTTGGAGTTGGTTTCCTATCCAAACTAGCAATGTGCAGTACTCTTAATTGCACTTCCAATAATAGTTGGTGTTTTGATTACTTCTAATAGTATGCTAACAAGATGTTAAATTAAGCTAAGAGTGAAATACTTGAAAGGTTATCTAATTGGTTAAAGAGGCACTAGGAAAGTGACTTTCTCCTAGGTGGATATTTGACGGATTCTCAAGCCTAAGGCAAGATCGTTATGATGGGGATTACGATATAACCAATGCACGAAACTTCTCACTCTATACCTCTCAGTAGTTTGAGTGATTTTGCCCGAATTGACTTTCTCAAGACCAATTGGGTATTACAATTTAGCAAGCAATTGAGGTTCAAGTCGGGTATTACTATCTCTAGGTTTAACCCTTTAATTGGGGCTATCAATCTCTTGAATACGCCCCAATTCCTTGTTGGACCAATTTTTCTAGACTCAAGCTCTCTTTCTCAAGAAGAGCCCAAGTCACAAAGGTACAAATTAGTGTTTGCAACCACTAATTCAACATGGAAAACATAAATTGGTCCAAATATCAAACACCCATAAACATTCAAGCCTTAAAACTCAAGACGCATCAAATACCCACACTAGGGTTGAGTCACAACCCTAGCTAATGGGTCTAGCTACTTGTAATAAGGGAAGAAAACAAGAAATTAGATAAAGAAATAACCATAATAATTAATTACAAACTAAGATAATAAAGATTCAGTGTAATAGTAGCCCAAAATTACTCAAAAAGGAACAAAAGAGTCGTTCACGTGCTCAGCCCCAAGTCAGATTACAAAAGATGACCTAAAAATGTGAAAAGAAAGTATCTATACCAGGCCAAATTTTCTGGACAAAAATACCCCCGACGAGGTAGTACGGTCCGCACAAAATACATCGCGGACCGTACTGAAGCTTTTTGGCTTGGCTCTGCAGTCTCTGAAGTTGGCCACCACGGACCGCATAAAATGCACCGCGGTCGTGGTGGCTTCAATACGGTCCGCACAAAATGGCTTGCGGTCTGCGCTGGCTTCATCCCTGTTTTCCACAACTCTCTGAATCTCATCTCCGCGGTCCGCACAAAATGGGTTGCGCGGTGAGGCTACTACGGTCCGCATAAAATGCTTTGCGGCCGCAGTGCTTGAGTTATCAAAAATTGCACCTCTCTGAATCTGGTCACTGCGAACCGCACAAAATGGGGTGCGGCCGCAGTGGATCTGTTTCAACTGTGTTTGGACTTGTCCTTGGTACTTGTGCATGTTGCACTCCTTTTTGAGCTAGTTTTGACTTTGTCACCTTTTTGACCAAACCCGGCAAAGAAGTATGACATGTAAGCCTTTTTGGGACTATTTTGTATACATTTTTACTCAAAACTCAAGTGAAAAGGAGTGTAAAATGAACTAGAATCCCTAGTTATCAAGCGCAACCCGATCCCATGATATCCTCACAACACAGTCTCTCGGCCTCACTCACTTAGTAGCCTCTCAAGCCACTCGGGCTACGGTAAAATAGGATGCTCAGTCAAAATATCATTGTGCATCAAATTAGGGTAAATAAGACTGAGTTATAAAATCAGTAAAACATAGCATGACTGCGTACAGTTATTAAATCAAAATAGTGAGAAATTTCAGTAAAGAAAACCCCAAGGGTCCAAACAGTTGGCACGAGGCCAAAATATGGCATCCAGCCCAAAACATAGTAATGCTTTCCAAAACACAATAGTATCAAATAGTTTTCAATCAAATACGCGACATAATAGTCATACGGGACGGATCAACTCATAATCCCTAACGGTACACGACCCCACGCCCGTCATCTAGCATGTGTGTCACCTCAAATTAGTGAAAGATGTGAAATCTGGGGTTTCACAGCCTCAGGACAATATTTACAATCATTACTTACCTTAAACCGGTCCAAACTCTAGCCCGCGATGCCTTTGCCTCTCGACTCGGCCTCCGAATGCTCCAAATCTAACCAAAACTAGATTCATGCCGTCAATATAAGCTAAAAGAACAAAGCCCGCGCGAAAATAATCAAATTACATCAAAAATCCCGAAATTGGCCAAACACGAACCCCGGGCCCACGTCTCGGAATTCGATAAAAATTATATCACTAGAATCCTTATCCTCCCACGAGTCTATACATACCAAGAACATCAAAATCGGACCTTAAATGGCCCCTCAAATCCCCAATGAAAACTCTCCAATTTCAAGCCCTAATTCTCCAATTATACCCTTAAATTCCAATAATTTCATGTCTATTTAGTTAAAAATTACCATAGAATCGAGTATTGAGTTCAAAAATCTTACCTCCAAGCCTTACCCCATGAATCCCTCTTCAAATCCTCTTAAAAAGCTCTAAACTCATCTAAAAAATGGTGACACAAGGATGAAAATCGCGAAGGAAAGCGTATATAGTTTCTGACCAAGGGATTCCACATCTGCGGTCCCTTAAGCGCACCTGCGCTACCGCTTCTGCGGTTTTCCCTTAAGGGGGCCAACTTCCGCACCTGCGCACCAGGCCTTGCACCTGCGGGCTCGCAGGCGCGGTTATCAATCCGCTCCTGCGACTAAATCTGCTCTTGCGATCAGCCCCACGCACCTGCGATCATTGCACCTGCGGTCCCCAATCCGCAGGTGCGGAAACAACAGAAGCAGAAAATTCTGCAGCTCTACTCAAATTCCAAATCTTCCGTCAACCCTCCAAATCCATCCCGAGGCCCTCGGGACCTTAACCAAGTATGCCAACAAGTCATATATCATTATTCAAACTCATACCAACCCTCAGAACACTCAAAACGACGACAAAACACCAAATCACCCTCGGATTCAAGCCTAAGGATTCCAAAACTTCCGAATTCCACTAACGATCAAAAAGTCTATCAAACCTCATCTGAATAACCGGAAATTTTGCACACACGTCACAAATGACACAACGGACTGATCGCTGCCAACTCCACACTACTATAAAGTAGGAAGATAGGGTCGCAATAGCTTTTACCCGATATGAGGGTCGGGATCGAATTCCTCAGAGAGCTAGAAATTGGAGCTGGGTATCTATCGAGACTAGAGTCGTGTAATTGTTCTAAATGTCACTTCCAACATTTTTGGGTTTTTTCGATTATAAACTACTATTATCAAACTACTAATTGAATCTAGATTATGCTACGAAATAATTGCTAAGGTTGTATCTAATGGGGAGAAAGGCACTAGGGTCGTGACATCACCTAGGTGGCTAATTGACGGGTAGATGTTACTAAGGTTCGATTGACATAATTGGGGCTTATGCTATAACCGTTGCACAACTTTACCCACTCTCACACCTCTCGGTAGAGAGAGTGATTTTGCCCAATTGACTCTCTCGAGACCAAATGGGTAGGCAGATTAGATCAAGCAACTAGGGTTCAAGTAGGGTGATTACTCTCGCGAGGTTTAACCCGTTAATTGGGACTATCATTTCTCATGAGTCCATCCCAATTCTTTGTTGGGTCAATTTTGGAGACTTAGACTCTCTTTCTCAAGAAGAGTCAAATCCACAAAGCATAAATCAGTGTTTGCAACCACCAATTCATAGATTAAAATATAAAATCAACCCAAATAGCAAACACCCATAATCAATCTAATCCTAGATGGAAACGCCCATCAATTACCCACACTAGGATTGATCCACAACCCTAGCTAATGGGTTTAGCTACTCATGCTTGAACAAGAAAATAGAGAAATAGATGAAGAACAAGACATATTAATTAAATACTAAATTAAAGTACAAGAATCTATCGTTAATTTGAAGCTAAGATGCCAAAAATGGCTACAAATGATGTTCTCACGAACGCAGCTACGTTCTGGAATTAACTGATGACCTAAAAATAGTAAAATGTTCTATTTATACTAGGCTGGAAAAACTGGACAAAAATACCCCTGCGGGGTCAATTCTGGGCTCTCAGAACTTGGGCTCCGCGGACCGCGTAGAATGGACTGCGGCCGCGGAGGCAACTGGCGCGGTCCGCACAATCACGACCGCGGACCGCATGGCTTGGACTTGGCATAATTCCATCTCTCTGAATCTCTTGTCCGCGGACCGCACAAAAAGGTAGTGCGGCCGCGGAGCCTTTACCGCGGACCGCTAAATATGTACCGCGGCCGCTTTGCCTGAAGCCCACTTTTGTCAACTCTCTGAACCATCTAGTGCGGCTGCATTCGACTTTTCACGGTCCGCGCTAGGCTTGTTTGCCCTCAGTTTACTTGGACTTTGATACTTGAGCAGGTTTCACTCCTTTTGAGCCGATCCTTGATATTTCGTCACTTTGTCGATCAAACCTGCAATCAAGTACAACTTATGAGCCTTTTGGGACTATTTTGTAACAATTTATATTCAAAGCATAGGCAAGTAGGAGCATAAAACACGTTAAAATCCCTACTTATCACGGACCTACTCCAATTTCTAAAATTCCAATCCGATCCTGATATCAAAATTTTCACTACCAACCGGAAAATGCCAAAAGCCTAATTTTGCCAATTCAAGCCTAAATCTGCCACAGACCTCCAAATCACATTCCGAACACGCTCCTAACTCCAAAATCACCCAACGGAGCTAACCAAATCTAAATCCGAGATCGAATACTAAAAAGTCAAGACTGGGTCAAACCTTTCAAATTTAAAGCTTCAAACGGAGAATCATTCTTCCATATCTATTCCGATTAACTTGAAAACCAAAACAGACGATTTACATAAGTCATAATACACCTTACGGGGCTAGTCATGCCCGAGAACTGGCGAGCGAAGTGCAAATGCTAAAAACAACCGGTCGGGTCGTTACAGTTCTGATTCATTTGAAATAGGTTTTCTTCCCTTAATGTGGTAGAACATAAGTCTTTGAAGAACAAAGTTATCTCTGTGATGGACTTCCATATATTTTCAGGCAAACCACAAAATACAATAGGGATTAAGGTTTCCATGAAGATATGACAATCATGAATTTTTATATGAGTCAGTTTTTCTTCAACCATATCGGCACATTTTCCCAGGTTCGAAGCATAGCCCTCGACATCTTTAGGTTTGTAACCCACTCACAAATCTCTCGTCTTTGTTCCAAAGTGAATGTGTAGCTTGCCTTGGGCTTGAACACCTTACCATTGTTCATAGACTGCAAATGTAATTCAGGTCGCCAGCAATATTCTTATAAGTCCAGTCTAGCCTTCAGGTTATCTTTTGTCTTATTCTTATCATCCACCACTATGTTGAACAAATTCTCAAAATAGTTCTTCTCAATATGCATGACATCAAGATTGTGTTAGAGAATATTATCTTTCCAATATGGCAACTCCCAAAATATGCTCTGTTTTGTCCAGCTACGAATAACACCATATCCAGGAAATCTAGAAGGTAGGGCCTCGATAACTTTAGTGAAGTTCTAAACCCTCTCCCAAATTTCCTCACCGGACAAAATTGGAGGTGGAAAATCATGTTCAACTATATTCTTTTTGAATGTATTCTTCATCCTTCTGAACTCATGATCAACTAGCAAGAACTGATGATGACAATCAAACCATGACTGCTTTCGGCCATGTCTTAAAGTGAACGCTTTACCATTTCTCATGCAGTAAGGAAGACATGCTAACTTTCCAGCAGTCATCCACCCAGACAACATTCCATACCCAGAAAAATCATTAATGTCCTACATTAAGTTAGCACGCAAGTTGAAATTTTGCTTAGTTGATATGTCATATATCTCAACTCCATCACACCACAACTGTTTTAGCTCATCAATCAGAGCTAGCAAATATACATCAATCAAACTCTTTGGATTGTGGGGACCGAAAATAACACAATTTAAACAAATATATGGCCTAGTCATACACATTTCAGACTGAAGATTATACGACGTAATAAAGACCGACCAGCATGAATATGGTGTTACAGAAACAGAAAATGGTGTGAAACCATCAGCACACAAACCCAACCGAACATTCCTCGGTTCACTGGCATAATCTGGATACATCCTATCAAAATGCTTCCAAGCTTCCCCATCTGAAGGATGACACATGACACCGGAGGGCCTTCTATTTTTATAGTACCATTTTATATGAGGAGCGGAACTCATCGATGCGTACAACCCCTTTAATCTAGGAATAAGAGGTAAATAATGCATCAACTTCACAACAACATTCTTCCCACTGGAAACCCACTTAAAACGAGATTTTTCACAAAATTTATAACTTTCTAAATTTGCATCACCCTTAATACAACATGAAATCATCTTCACAACAATCGATTCTCATAGACGAGAGTCTTAACTTAGAAAGCAATCTTTTAGCCTTATAGAAATCTTCGGGTACGTTGAAAGTTGGGTCAACTAGTTTAGTCATAAGGCCAATGAACGAATCCATTCCCGCTTGAGAAATATTGGTATCTGATAATGTTTTATTTTCGGACGACACTATTAGCTCGAAAATAAATAGTAGTAAAAAGAATTTGTTTTGAACAATAGATGTCTTTCACATCCAGCTATAACAATGAGTAATTTTCTAATTTCTTAATGGCAGTTCCAAAAAACGCACTTCGACATCAAAAAGCGTATTCGTAAAAATATTTGGAAAAGAAAGGGATATTCGATAGCATTAAAGACTTTTTCGTTAGCAAAATCTCTTACTATCGGAAATTCAAAAAGTTTTTTTGTACGCCAAACAAAAATAAATATATATATAGAGAGAGAGAGAGTTGCTGCATGAAGCTTCTCAACTTTTGGTTTTTCTTTCTCTAGGCGATTCTTGGTTCGTACAAGATGGATGGGGACAGAAAAATACAAATCTGTAATTGGGATTTCTATTTAAAAGGGAATTTTACACAATATAGTCACCCCAAAAACAATAAATATCCAATTTGTAATTTTTTTTTTTTTATATTTGACTAGCGACTGTAATTAGTTTTCAGTCGACCGGCCTAAAAATATCATGTAAAGACCAGCTTTTAGATGAGAAACTAATTTGTCAGCCTATTTCCGAATCTCAAATATGTGATATTTGTTAGGATCAAACTAATCAAGTGTCATGCGGAAGCTAGTAAATTAAAATAAACTTTGAACGACGATAAATAAGACAACCCCTAACAATATTATGAATCTTATAAGATTTCATTTTATTAATAATAAAATTCGGATACAATCATAAGCAAATTAAAAATACCAAACTTACTGAAGAAAGACAGATGAAAAGCTTCTAAATAAACAAGGAAAATAATAAAACAGTAGCTTATGCGCATTGGAAATTTTTGGGTGCATACTTTCCGCAGTTGTTGAGCAACAAACTGAGGGAAAGAGGGACATTGAGATTAATTCCCAGCACGTTGGCTTTAATAGCAGTGCAAAGGCAAACAGCAGCATCAAGATCAGCAAGTCCTTGAATTAGAGAGCAGCATTCAGTCTTAGCTGGGCTACTTCCAATAACAAGGTGCACTAAGTCATTCAATAAGCTGGCACACACTTTTAGCTTAAGTGTGTCCTTTGGGCACTTACCCTTTGATGATGGGGTTGATGGGGTGGATGGGGTAGAGGGGGTAGGGGTAGGCTTGGGGTGGGGCTTGGGGGTAGGGTGGGGCTTGCGGTGTGGGGGTGGTGGGCATGGGACATCAGTGGAACTAACTATAGTGAAGAAGAGAATGTTCAAAGTGAGGAGAAGGGCAATGGAGGATGCAGCAAACTTAGCCATTTTTCAGTGTTAATTAGCACTCTCAAGTATTGAATGAATGTGACTAATGTAGTGAAAATGCTGTTTGCTTGGTGTTTGGAAATGATAAAATGAGTGGGTATTTATAGATGGAAATATCCTGAATATATTTGCATTTAATACTTCTTTATGTCCTACACTAATGAAGAAAATTGAGAGAGAGGCTCATGTGAATAGAGAATATCTACACAAGCTGGCAAAATGCAACTTGAGATGCTACTATTATTGGATTATAAACTTGTAATTTTGTGGATTTCATTAGTTGTCTATTATCTTCTTCCTCAAAGATAAAATTATACATCCTTTATTTTCACATGGGACTTAGATTATTCCCTTTAATTATTTGAACATTGTTCTTCAACATGCTTGACCTGTGCCAAGATCTGGATCCCATCAACATCAATATTTTTGTTCGGTTTGGAAACTAGTACTACCCAGCCTAGAGCGTTTCTAGGATTTGTACACTACCAAGAAGTTTCTTCATTTATATTTTGCTATAGATATTGATTGGCTACTATTTACTTTTTCTTAATTTGGCAGCAATAATAATTACCCTTCATCTCAAACAAGTTAGGGTATCTAGTGAAAAAGTACTACTAAAATATTTCTATATTTTCTATTGCCATCAGAATCTCTAATACGGCCAGTGTTTTAAAAGGCATTTAATTTCTGGGACTCGCCCGAGGCTTGTTCCTGTGCGGGGAACTTGCAAAACGCCCTGAGACTCATGTATATGAGGCTTAATTCTGTGAGGCTTACGTCCCAAGTGTCCAACCGTGCGCCCTAAATAATACGCCTAACGCCCAACGCTCGAAGCTCGCCTAACAGTTCTAACGCAAATCACGTGTCGAATTTCCCAATTAGCATCGTTGACCCTCAAAATTCTTTAACAAATTAATAATAAATTTTTTATTCATTGATAGAAATATGAAGATTGAGTGTAACTCAAATAATGAGCTATAGACTTGCGAATTTATATCTTCGCTGGTTATTGGTCATATCTTAGTTCATATGTCTCTCCTAATCATAGACTTATTAATTTGATATTTTAAACTAGTTTATATTTATTCATGAAAGAGTAATATTTTGATCATAGTACTGATAAGATTTATTGATTATTTACGGAGTTTAATAATATTTTTTAAAAATTCTGACTTTTTTAATTGTTTGAAAGTTAATACGTTATACGTGATTTGTATGCATTATTTATACTTAAGAAACATGCTAGATATTTTGTTTTCTATGAGTTATTTATTTCTATAATTTTTAAACTTTTAATTTATTTTTTATATTCTTGTGATATTATGTTATTTTATTAATTTATAAATTATAACTTTTAAAGATTTATGAGGCTTACACCTCGCCATATCAAGTATAACGCCCGCCTTACGCCCCACCTTTTAAAATACTGAATACGACTAAATGACTCCTAAAAGCATAGTACCCTGAAGTAAATATATTAATATGACTAAACATATTCCCAAGGACTAATTGAATTCAAATTCTCCTTCGAAAACGACAAAAAGGCAATATTGCGATTGATGCGTATAAACATCATCTAGTTACAGTTAAATTCTTTTTTTTTTTTTTCGTTACCACATGCTATATTGATTTGACAACAGCAAACTTACCAAAACAACAAAGTAATTGCTTCCACGGCAGGACAATATATTATACCCTAGAGAATGACACGCGGAAATAATTAAGATTAAGCCGTGATACAAAAGTGATTAACGGATTCAATAATCATGCTTATAAATAAATAATAACGTGAATCAGAAAGGAACATCCTGTGATCGTGGCCTTGTGGCTGTGGGTCCTGTGATTTATGCTCGAATGTCCTTACTAGAGGAGAACAATTACTTTTTTTTTACATGACTTAATTTCAATATCAGCATGAGCTTAGAAATACAATATACGGTACAGTACCTTATTCTTTCATGAACTATGTACTGCATATTATGGTCGTTGATACTCACTAAAACTTAGAAGATTTTCTATTGAGTAATATTCTTTACTGTTATTTGGAAAATTTTATTTTATGTCTCATACAACTGATACTAGTTGTGTGAGGCTCTTTTTTTGTCTCACAGTTTTGTGAACCCAGATTTTTGTGGACCCAGAAGTGTAAGATTGGGGTCCACAAATTTGTGAGATAAAAAGGAGCTTCACATAACTAATGTAAGTTGTGTGTGACACACAATAAAACTTCTCCTGTTATTTTTACTTTCTTTTTTTTCATTTTTTTGTTTTATTTTTCTCTTTACCGATTCCATTTATCTCGCAACACGTTGTCAGTATCACTTTTCACATAACTCATGGATTATTGGCATTCACACAACTTAGTCTTCGTAACCAAAACATACAGTCACTCTCGAAATTATAGCCGATACATATATATATATATATATATATATATATATATATATATNGCCCGATAAGAGCTAAAGCGATACCAATCCGCCCGATATCTTATCGGGTGGCTAGCAGATTAATACATTTAAAAGCCGATAATCGATAAGCCAAACTGTTAGGAGTAAATAACCGCCTAATCCGCCCGATAAGCAGCCCTATATATAGTCGACTGTGCTCACTGGGGTGTGCGGACTCCGGAGGGGCTCCCACAGCCCAAGCGCTATATCGCTGCGGTGTGCAGACCGATCCAACATGTTGGTGCGGCGTGCAACCCGATACATATATATATATATATATATATATATATATATATATATTTGTGTGTTATATATAAAAAAAAATATATAAATTTTATACACTTTTGCGACTATCGAATATAAATAATTTCGGCCCCGAGCTCAAAGTGATCTTTGCCTCATTTTATACTTGTGGCATCTTCGAAATCCCTGTCAAGAAAGAAATTAAAATACCATTGAATAAACAAGAAGGAGCTGTCCTGTCACCTTCATTGAACTTCTAGCACCCATATTGCGCATCTTATGCATAAAAACAACAAACAAATAGCATAGTGCATCAACTTGGTTTATTAAATTTTCAAAATCAAAGCTACAAAAAATAGTTCAGGCCATAATTTTCAAACCCGTGACTCAAAATGCCAGAATCCATGGTTTACTTTGAATATGAACAAGTATAAAAAATATCTATTCCTTTGATTATGGATTACTAAATACTCCTTAAAAGTTAAATAAAAATCTTTTAATGAAAATATCCAATGATAACTTCGTATTAGTATCTTTGACGATAAATTGTCAATATTTGCGGTGATTTTTTGGATTTCTATAAACTGGCCACGAGCCACGATCTATCAATACCACACATAGTATAGTGCTAATTAAAAAGAAAACTAACTGAGAATCTGATCATCAACAACAACATACCCAGTAATTTTTCACACTGTGGGGTCCGGGGAGGGTAGTGTTAGGACCGAAAAAGCAGGTGTCATCAGAATCTAGCAAAGCAATCCTTGAACGACGATAAATCATACAACAAACAGAAAGCTACCAAAAGAGACACAAACATTTGACGTGGTTCGGTCAACTGACCTACGTCCACAACGGAGACGAGCAATCCACTATAATAAAAAGAGAGTACAAAATATCGAGAGAACAACCTCACGAAGAGGCAAACACAAGTGACACACTAACACTTGTCCCGTAAAGTTCTCCCCCTAGACACGACTCTCAAGCCCCCTATGGCTACATTGTTGATGCTACTGAATGTGAAGGAAGGATCCTCAACTTATAGAAGTCCAAACCTTTTCCTACAAGAAAAAGGACTAGCCAAATATTGGAGATTTATAATTTCCTTTTACAAAAAGGAAAACCCAGTTAAGGTAATTATATTGCCCTTTTCCTTCAAGAGATAGGAAAACCAAATATGGTAAGAAAATTATGGCAAACACCTAACAATTCTCCCCCTTGGCCTGAATTTTCTGACAAAATAAACTTGATCCACCTTCTTCACATAGCCTTCAACAGGTCACATCTCCAGATCTCCGCCACAAAGTTTGTCTCAACGTGCGTAGCACACCGGTCAAATTTCTCAAACAAAAATCACGATTATCGTCAAATTTGTCGCGGCTAGAGCTGAACCTGCCAAGATGAACCTGTCTTGAACCTCACTCTGATACCACTTGATAGGACTGAAAAAAGCTAGGTGTCATGCGGAAGCTAGCAAAGCAAACCTTGAACGACGATAAATCATAAAACAAATAGAAATCTACCAAAAGAGACACAAGCATTTAACGTGGTTCGGTCAACTGACCTACGTCCACAACGGAGATGAGCAATCCACTATAATAAAAAGAGAGTATAAAATATCGAGAGAACAACCTCACGAAGAGGCAAACACAAGTGACACACTAACACTTGTCCCGTAAAGTTCTCCCCCTAGACACGGCTCTCAAGCCCCCTATGGCTACATTGTGGATGCTACTGAATGTGAAGGAAGGATCTTTAATTTATAGAAGTCTAAATCTTTTCCTACAAGAAAAAGGACTAGCCAAATATTGGAGATTTATAATTCCCTTTTACAAAAAGGAAATCCCAGTTAAGGTAATTATATTGCCCTTTTCCTTCAAGAGATAGGAAAACCAAATATGGTAAGAAAATTATGGCAAACACCTAACAGGCATAGTGTGTACGCAGACCTTACCCCTACCTTGTGAGGATAGAGCATGTTGTTTCCAATAGACCCTCGGCTCAAGAAAGCATAAGCACCACATTAATGAAAATATAGAAAAAGAAGGGATAGTACCAAATAAAAAGCCATATAAAAGTAGAATAAAAACAACAAGACAGTAAGATGACTAACACTGAAAGAAAACAACGATTAGTCATAAAAACCTACTGCCAACAGAAAGCGAGACTGCCTGTCAATACTACTGTTTTCAATCACTAATGTCTATATTCACATTTTGACCAAAGGATATGATTGTGCTTCGCAATTGTGCTTTCTAATATTGACTTCGCTAATATTGATGAAAACCTAAATAGGCCACACAAATCTCCTTTGCAAAATTATAAAGACGATGACATTTTGGACTATTGTCTTATATTCAACTAGTTGCACAAACACGTGAATTCTTGACAACCACGTACTTTGGATTCTTTTTTCCAACAAAACGGAATGGACTATTATCTTATATTCAACTAGTTGCACAAATACGTGAACTCTTGAAAATTACGTACTTTAAATTCTTTTTTCCAATAAAACGGAATGATGAACGCATTGACTTGATCAAGTGGTGAACCCTAAAGAGATATTTTGTAGGTTTGAATTTTGTACTTAACGAAGGAGCACGAATGCACGATACGTTGTTTCAATAGCTCGATCAGCTCCTCTAACTTTTAGTATCATTCTTCCCAAACCAAGTTGTGTATCGTTGGTTTGCAGCCCTTACTCAGACACAAGACATGACAAAAAAAAATTACCACGAATAAGATATAAGACTCATAATTATCGTAAACTACTACTGATCCTGAATGAGCCTTGACTCTTGCAATGGATGAATATTAAATCACATCGCTGACTCCTTGAGAATGGAATGCCTCTAATTTAGCGAAAATCATAAATCACTTTTGGTAGGAGCTTCTGATCCCAGCCCAAGATTAATGATAGAAAAGATTTTACGAATTTTCTTACTCTTAATGATGACTTAAACCCACACATGAGGGGCTCACAATTCACTGCCTCGATCCACTTGATGAATATGTCTGTTCCTGCGCCTAACTAAGTAAATTCCTTTAACATTACTTTATTTACATTGGTAAATAAAAAATTCATTTTTGAGTAGTGTTCTTTCTTATTATTTCATAGATATTATTATTTTAATGTGGTGGTGTAAAACCTGATCTTCTATTTTTTTCCCTTGCATGCTAAGGTTCTATCTGCAATAAAGTTGACGTTCGGCTAATTACCACACGTCACAAGGTACGGTTTTATCACTTACTTACAAAGTTTGGAAAAGAAATTTTATGAAACATTCATCACTACTCATTTAATTACTTCGAAAAAGAAATATATATATATATATATATATTTGCCTCTTTAATATGGATCTTCGAATATATAGTGTTAGACGACACACGATCATAAGGTGTGCATTCCGATTAACGCGTCATTAGGGTTGATCATTGATTAGCACCTCACTAATCCGCGAAATCACTTTTTTATCTCGGCTTCATCTTTAATTATTTCCACTTGTCATTCTCCACAATATATTATATCCATGCTCTTCCTTGTCTTTTAGTGTTAGGTGAGTTTCCTATTAACATATCATCAGAATATATGTAGTAACGGTGAAAAGACAAATTTAGATCATATACATACACAATATTAGATTTTTCACTATGGGTGTAATTTAGCTGTTGCCCGATTTAATATGTCATTTATCATGTCTAGCGAGTTATCATTTTATGCTTACTACAAAAATTTATTTGTAATTAGCTTTTTAGTAACCACTAACTTGTGTAAAACTTCTTTGCACTGCCAACGTAAATTAGTTAAACTAACAAATCAACTATTGCTGGCAAAGATGCTTAACTATACAAATCAACCGCAATATTTTATTTTTAATTTTTAATTTTTTATACTCTGGAACGAGAACTTGACGCCAAAGAATAGGAAATAATTCTTATCTGATCATCTTTTTCCAATTAACGTCAAAATATTAATATGTCTGTCGTACGTACGTATATCAGTATATGCTAAGAATGATCAAAAACTTGTATGGAAGTCTTGATAATCCAGGATTTAGGGCTTAATCATTTTTCTTTTATCAGATTAAGAAGAACAGTAGCCTATCAATGTCAATAATACAATATAATACAAAGGAAGAAACTTCTTGGTAGTGTACAAACCTTAGCCTAAGGCGTAAATTCTGCCATGTCTTCTTTTGTTACATTTATACTAGAACAGTAGTAGAAAAAAACAGACAGCTCTTTACTACTAGCTTCCAAACTGAATAGAAGAATTAATCTTGATGGATCCAGGTCAAGCATGTTGAAGAACAATGTTCAAATAATTAAAGAGAATAATCTAAGTCCCATGTGAAAATAAAGGATGGATAATTTTATCTTTGACGAAGAAGATAATAATAGACAACTAATGAAATCCACAAAACTACAAGTTTATAATCCAATAATAGTAGCATCTCAAGTTGCATTTTGCCAGCTTTGTGTAGATATTCTCTATTCACATGAGCCTCTCTCAATTTTCTTCATTAGTAGGACATAAAGAAGTATTAATTGCAAATATATTCAGGATATTTCCATCTATAAATACCACTCATTTTATCATTTCCAAACACCAAGCAAACAATATTTTCACTTCATTGGCCACATTCAATAGTTGAGAGTGCTAATTAACACTGAAAAATGGCTAAGTTTGCTATATCCTCCATTGCCCTTCTCCTCACTTTGAACATTCTCTTCTTCACTATGGTTAGCTCCACTAATGTCCCATGCCCACCACCCCCACACTCCCAAGCCCCCACCCCAAGCCCTACCCCTACCCCCCTCTACCCCACTCAACCCCCATCCATCCAAAGGGTAACGTGCCCCAAAGGACCACACCTTAAGCCTAAAAGTGTGTGCTAACTTATTGAATGACTTGGTGCACCTTGTCATTGGAAGTGCCCAGCCAAGACTGAACTG
>NW_017675956.1:6888-31335 GCF_001879085.1 Nicotiana attenuata | reverse complement strand
TTGCGTAATGAGGCGTCATAGCCCGTCTGGTTCCACCGTAGTTGAATTTGTTGGCGAAGGCGCATAGCCTGACTTGGTTCAACCGTAGTTGAACTTTTTGGCGAAGGCACATAGCCTGAGTCCTGGTTCAACCGTAGTTGAACTTGCTAATGAGGGCGCATAGCCCGTCTTCAACCGTAGTTGAATTTGTTGGCGAAGGCGCATAGCCTGACTTGGTTCAACCGTAGTTGAACTTTTTGGCGAAGGCACATAGCCTGAGTCCCGGTTCAACCGTAGTTGAATTTTGCTAATGAAGGCACATAGCCTGTCTTGGTTCAACCGTAGTTGAACTTTTGGTGAAGGCGCGTAGCCTGAGTCCCGGTTCAACTGTAGTTGAATTTGCTAATGAGGGCGCATAGCCCGTCTTGGTTCAACCGTAGTTGAATTTGTTGGCGAAGGCGCATAGCCTGACTTGGTTCAACCGTAGTTGAACTTTTTGGCGAAGGCGCATAGCCTGAGTCTCGGTTCAACTGTAGTTGAACTTTTTGGTGAAGGCGCATAGCCTGTCTTGATTCAACCATAGTTGAATTTTTGGTGAAGGCGCGTAGCCTGAGTTCCGGTTCAACTGCTGTTGAACTTTGTCGATCTTGATGACGAAGGCACAGAGCCTGAATCCCATATTGTGGGTATCGAGTACTGGAACTCGTTTTGGATTCGAGACCTTGAGCGGCTTACCCATTGTCTTCCCAACCAGGGTATATAGGCTGTCTTGAGGCGAATCTCGGCTCGAGATATCTCCGTGCCGGTTTCCGACCGGAGTTCGTATGCCTTACAGAGACCTCCCCTGAGGAAAGGAGGGGGCCCCTTCTTCTTGTTTGCACTATCTGAGATTGGAGAGAGAGTGAGGACTTAGATCTTTGTTTGAGATCTTCGAGCTCCCCTTCGAGTTTGGCGCTCCTTTTCTTTTGGTCGAGGGAAGAACTACGCGATTTTGCTATGAAATCCCCACAGACGGCGCCAAATTGTTTGCTCAAAAAATGTTACACATCTTACGAGTACAAAACTATATAAATTAATCCCGGGATAATCATAGCAAATCGTAATAATCCGTTGGACCAAATGAAAGAAACTAAAATAAGAACTCAGAATTAGGGGGAAAAGCATTAGAAACCTTTATTGATAATATTTGTTTGGTCTGCCTCTCCATGAAGAGGTTCAGAGCCTTACAATGGGGTTTTTCTCTTCCCATAAGAGGGGTATATTTTCTCGTTTCTCTGTCCTCTCACTAGTGGTCAAGAAGCCCCCCCTTTTCTAGGGCTACTGCTCTTAGTATTTATAGATGTGAGCTTTGTGAGCTGGCGATAAATGGCCGTGGACATGCTGAAGTTCCGTCCCCATGGGGGAATGACTGGGCCGTACCCTCGTAGATTAAATCGGACAAGAGTCGAGTCCTGTTATGAATAAGTAGCCATACCACTTCATTAATTATGTCTTAGCTCAGGACGAGATTAACTCCGTTAATTATCGTGGGGTCGGATTTTGACCCATACAAAATCCACAAAACTACAAGTTTATAATCCAATAATAGTAGCATCTCAAGTTGCATTTTGCCAGCTTGTGTAGATATTCTCTATTCACATGAGCCTCTCTCAATTTTCTTCATTAGTAGGACATAAAGAAGTATTAATTACAAATATATTCAGGATATTTCCATCTATAAATACCACTCATTTTATCATTTCCAAACACCAAGCAAACAATATTTTCACTTCATTAGCCACATTCAATAGTTGAGAGTGCTAATTAACACTGAAAAATGGCTAAGTTTGCTATATCCTCCATTGCCCTTCTCCTCACTTTGAACATTCTCTTCTTCACTATGGTTAGCTCCACTAATGTCCCATGCCCACCACCCCCACACTCCAAGCCCCACCCCAAGCCTACCCCTACCCCCTCTACCCCATCAACCCCATCATCAAAGGGTAAGTGCCCAAAGGACACACTTAAGCTAAAAGTGTGTGCTAACTTATTGAATGACTTGGTGCACCTTGTCATTGGAAGTAGCCCAGCCAAGACTGAATGTTGCTCTTTAATTCAAGGACTTGCTGATCTTGATGCTGCTGTTTGCCTTTGCACTGCCATTAAAGCCAATGTGTTGGGAATTAATCTCAATGTCCCTCTTTCCCTCAGCTTGTTGCTCAACAACTGTGGAAAGTATGCACCCAAGAACTTCCAATGCGCATAAGCCATTTAGTTTTCTTTTTCCTCCACTATTCGAAAATTTCCACTTAATTAATGTTTCCTTCAGTGTTATTGGTATTTTTTATGCTTATGGTTCTTATTGCTCAGGAGATATATTGTATCTAAAAAGTTAGAAGGAAGGCTCGTTGCCTTGTTCTCTATATGCGATGTATCCAATTTAATTTGCATTTGTAATAAATTTGACATCTACTAAGGAGTATTTTATGTGTCATTTTCAGTCACATATGCCGTCCAAATTGACTCAAAATTTTTAGATTTGTGCTAGGCCAAAATGCTCCGCTGATAAATAAAGTATATGATTAGTCCAAGTCTAGACGGGTTGCATGGACTATACTAAAGTTTCTTCTTCTTATATGCCAGTTACTATACTATGAACTTGCAAATAATATGTATTTGAGGACTTTCTACACTTGAAGGCCCAAAGTTTAATTGATGTAACTTTATTTGTATTCTAGTAAGTCTTAACCCTTGTCTGCCAATTGTGGTCAACATTTAAATCTTGATCAATTTGTGCAATCTGCTGTTAGCTGCATTGGCAATGTGATGATGGCATGTTTTATTTCGGGAATCTTAGGGGTATCTACCAATAAAAACCACTATTTACCAATAACTAGCTATTTTGGTCATGCTAACAAAAATAGCCAAAAAAAAAATGGCTGATATACAACACTAAAAAAATATAGGCAAAAAAACATTTTTTTCGTTGGATATTGTTGCGATTCGTTGAAAACACAGATGAGGTAATATACAAATTTTGAGCAAGATTTGAGGTGATTTGAACTGGTTTGGAATCAAAATTTATAGATATAATCGAGTTCAAATTTTTTTTCCTGTGACACATGTGCCAAATATATCATCTTTTTCCATGTTCATCTTCTAATTTCAAAACAAACCACCTCAAAACTCCACCATATCATTCCAAAACTGACACTCGAACTCCCTAAGATGTACCCAATCTATTCCAACAACACTCACTCAAGAGAAAGTAGAATTTTTGACCTTTTTTGACTACAAATCGCTAATTGGTTAAAATTGATAGCATTTAGCTAATATTAATAATATTTTATGAAATGACCAATCTTTGTACTTGTTTGCTTATGAACGCACATAACTGGTACTCCCTCCGTTTCATATTATTTGAGGTAGTTTGACTCGGCACGAAATTTAAGAAAAAAGAAGAAGACTTTTGAAAGTTGTGGTCTTAAAAGCTTAAGGGGTAAAAGGTTTGTAAGGCCATGCCATTTGTGTGGCTATAAAAACTTCTCATTAAGGGCAAAAAGGGTAAAATGAAGAGTTTAAAGTTGAATTATTTCCAAATTTAGAAATGTGTCATTTGTTTTGAAACAAACTAAAAATGAAAGTACCTCATTTAATATGAAACGGAGGGAGTAATTTTCAAGATGTATATTTTCAGAAATAACTCTCTAGCCCAACATGAAATTGTTTAACAAAAAGATTGGGTTGAAGATGGTTGATATAATCAAAAAATCTCAAGGCTTCAAGGCACTATACATTGGGTTATTTTTTGTGGAGTTATTTGCCTCCACACCAAGTTAATTTCATAAAATTCATCAACTAATCCTCACTAAGACTGAAATAGAAAATAAACAAAAAGCAGGTCCCGTCTAATTTGTTATTGAGAATTGCAACCATGTGAGCTTTAAGCCGATGCTTTTGTCAAATATTTATAACAGGAAGGATTACCGGGAAGGACGACGAAAAAAAAAAACAAGTTCTTACACGAGTAGCAATTTTCTGCCTATTTCTTGTCTCATAACCAGCGTTTTAACTGAAATTAAAGGAGAGGAAAAAACATAAATAGGTAATATTTAAGAAAATTGCAGAATCCTAGCCGCAATAAGTAATTAACAGAATTAGCAGCTAATTAACTACATTCCTTAAAACTTATCTAAAACAAGTCCCACTTTCGGCTCAATATTGTGCACTTAATTTTTATAATATGATAATATTATAAAATAATCTGCTATATATGGAATAAATAAAAAATAATATTATTGTCTTAAATATTTTTTAAAGATGCTCAGTCGTGTACTCGTGTATTTGTTTCTTAAAGGGAATTGAAGCCTCTAAATTAATTGGCATCTTGGGTTTTTCAATAGGAAAATTATCAGCTATGTCCATTTATAGGTAGCTCATTACAAAAATTGGCCAATTAATAAAATATTACTAATATTAGCCAAATTAGCCAATTAGCTATTTGTAGGAAAAAAACATCAAATCTTTGCTTTGTTTTGAGTGGGTGTTATCAGAATAGATTGGGCACAACTTAAGGAGCTTGAATCTCAGTTTTTGGATGATTTGGTGAAGTTTTGAGGTGGTTTGAGTTGAAAATTCGAAGTAAAAGCTGAACATGAAAAAAAATGATATGTGTATCACACTGTATATCATTTGTGTATCACATATGTATCATATTTGTATCAATTTTGTATCACATGTACATCCATGTATACCTGTGTGTGAGATACATGCGTGATACATGTTTGATACATGTGTCACAGAAGACTTTTTTGAACTCGATTTAATTATGAATTTTGATACAAGACCACTCCAAATCACCTCCAATCTTCCTCAAATTTTGTATATTGACTTATCTATATATTTTCAATGAATTTCAACTATACCCATTGAAAAAGTTCCTTTTTTGTTTAGATTTTTGGAATATTTGTATAGATTTTTGTATTTCATCACCTTATTTGCTACCCCGATCCATGAAATTTCTTTTCCGTCTTGTATCTAATGTTGCTAATCACACTTAAAAATATGGAAGGTAATTTTTGCATGTGATTCTTTGAGAGAAAGAACCCTATTATTTGGTTTTTCAATTTTTGTTGGCTAGTTTTGGTAAGTCTATGACTAATGGCTAGAGGTTGGTAAGTTGAGATTTATTTGGGACATTTGTGTAAGTTTCCCTTTTCAATAATGTTTGAGCAAATATCATTTGTAGCCCATCGGGCAAAACAAATTTCATCCAGTAGCCCACAAATTAACCCATACAAATCATAGCCTAAAAATAAAACAAGTGCTACCCGGAAACATTACTAATTCCCTCGCCGGAAATCCAGCGTCTTCTTCTGTCAAAGCAGCACTTACCCAAGTCATTACATTCCCCATTTTCTCTTCAAAATCAGGCCCATTCAAATTCTTCATCCATTTTTTTCTGGTTTCTCGTCTGGAGAATCTGGCTTCATTTTGGGATTTTTTTCTAGGATTCTTAGCTATTTTTTTCTCTGTTTCCTTAGCGTACTTTTTGTTGGTGTACTAATGACTGGTTCAATGATTGCTTTCTTGATTACAATTTTCTTTTGGTTTGTTGACATATTTGGAAATTTCACATTCGATATGTGTTCCAAAATCACAATCAGCACAGTAATACAACCAGTTATTATGATCTGTCTTTCCATGACAAAGATCACAAACAAAAATGGTGTTCTGTTATTGGTGTTATTGATTTAGCCCCTTTTAGGCTCACTGTAAGTGCTGCATTAGCCAATTCTTTAGGGTTTGTTTGGATGGAGTTTGAGTAAGGTGAAAGTGTTTCAATGCACAATTTGGTGTACAATGTCATACCACAAGAGTTCGTAATGAACTCAGAGGTATTGGTTTCTGATAATTTTTTGGCAAGGTCTCTTGTTGCTGAGCATATTAAAGTGGATGTTATTAAAATTAAGTAGAATAAGGAAATGCGAATTACATTTTCGCGCTGGTGGCTGGTTTCTCAATGAGAGGAGTACAAAGTAGATGAATATGCATAAAGTTGAAATATCTATAAAAAATACTGTTATTATACAAAAATTATACAAAATAGACTGTCACTATACACTTTATATACAAATAGACTTTCACTATACAATTTATATACAAATAGAGTGTCACTATACAAAATATATACAAAAATAGAATGTCATTATACAAAAAATATACTAAATAGACTGTCATTATACAAAATATGTACAAAATAGACTATCACTATACAAAAATATACTAAATAGACTGTCACTATATAATTTATATACAATTAGCTCTCACTATACAAAATATATACAAAATAGACTGTCACTATACAATATAGACTGTTATTATACAAAAATAGACTTTCATTATATAAAATATGTACAAAATAGACTATCACTATACTAAAATATACTAAATAGACTGTCACTATACAATTTATATACAATTAGCTCTCACTATACAAAATATATACAAAATAAACTGTCACAATACAAAATAGACTGTTACTATACAAATTATACACGATCACTATATATAAAAATATATATTTATATAACTACTATCTTGCTATTGAAAAATTATATAACATATAATATTACTTATACAAAAAATATATAAGTNGTTGGCCAATGGCTAGTTTTTAAATAAAAAAAAAACATGCGGGACGGGACGGGACGCGGGACGGGACGGGACGGGACGGGACGGGTCGCGGGACGGGATGGGCCGGCCCGTCCCGTTGGACAGCCATAGTCTATATCAACATGTATATTAAAATTTTGTTTTCATTCTTTGTATATCAATAATATAAAATTATATATATAGTTATTGCTGCCTTTATATCAAAGTATATCACAATAAAAATATTGTATTATTTGTATATCACAGTGTATAGCACATTGGACATGTGTATACCAAAATAGATATCATAAGTTTATTTTTCTTCTTTGTATATATCAAAAATTAATTTTTTTTGTATACCAAAATATTATTTACTCCCACAATTATATTTATTATTTTTATATTTTAGAACTTGCTTGAATATGCTATATCAAAAATTTATATTCCTTTTTTGGTCAATAATTAATAATTATATTATTTATATATCACAATGTATAACATAATAATAATGTGTATATCAAAAAAAATTATTAAAATTTTATTTTCCTTCTTTGTATAATACATTTTAGATTGAAAATCAAGTTCAAGACGACTCCACATATGTATCCTCTATTGTAACCCGTGTATATCTCTATGTACATCAGTGATATCTCATGTATATTATGTGGATCGGTGTATAGCCATGAAATATGGTATTATATATACGATATACAATAGTATATACATGGGCGTCCATACAAAAATTGTGTTGTATACACGATATAAAAAATGATATACACAGACGTCCTTAAAAACTTGTGTGTGATATACACTGATATACACGATATACAATGTGATATACACATGTTGCAGTTGGATTTTTAGGTCTGATTTTTTTTTTACCTGAAACCAGTCTAAATCACTTCTAATCTTGCTCAAATTTTATATATATCCTCGTTTAGGTATTTTCAACCAATTTCAATCACACTCACCCATTCAACCTAACCAAAAAAAGGAAGAGAGAAGAAAAACAAAGTTGAAATACATTTTCTCTCTTAGTTTTTGCTAATCTTGCTTAAATTTTGTATATAGCGTCGTTTAGGTATTTTCAACCAATTTCAATCACACTCACACATTCAATACAACCAAAGAGAGAGAGAGAGAGAGAGAGAGAGAGAGAGAGAGAGAGAGAGAGAGAGAGAAGAAAAATAAAGTTGAAATATATTTTTTTCTCTCTTTGTTTTTGGTTTTGATTTTCTGTAATGTGAGATCAACCTTACCTTTTCATCCCACTAATTTTTTTTGCATAAGTTACAAGAATTTTTGCTAAACTATGAGAGAAAAAGAGAAGAGATAGAAGAAGAAATAAAAGGAGAGAAAGGGGGAGGGAAGCCAAAATAAGCGTGTAATTTTTTTTTTTTTGAGAGAGAATATAAAGGAGACTAGTTATTTTAAGATTTCGCTATATAATGCCAATTATTTGGGGCTATCTTTGTCAAACCTAATATAAGTCCAAAAGTTTGTCATTCCTGTTATGTGTTGTTATAGGATTCCAATTTTTCTTTCTTTTTTCTCTTTTTCTTTCCTCCCCCTTGTGCCTCGTTATATATCATGCTGTTAGAGCTATTTCTTAAGGAATAAGGTTACATCAATTTTATTAGTAAAATACTGAAATACAACTTATACATTATCAAAAATCTAGAAAGCTTTCATATGCAGGAAGACTTCAGGTGATTAATACAGTGTTATTCTCAATCCACAGCTTCTCGGGTTCCATCTTTATATTGCCAAAGAGTGTACTGAAGCAAGTAGATAGAAAGTGTAGGGACTATCTTTGGGGCAGTTCAGAGGAAAAAGGAAAATATCACTTGTTTCCTGGGAAAAACTATGTTGGCCAAAGAAATATGGAGGCTTAAACATAAAAGGGTGTAGGAACTGGAATATAGCATCAGCTGGTAAGCTAATATGGCAATTGGTGGAGAATAAAGCTTCACTTTGGGTGAATTGGGTTCATGGCATATATATGAAAACTGATACAAACATATGGACACATAAAGCTCCTCATGATTATAGCTGGTATTGGAGAAAACTCAATTTCTTGAAAAAAGACATGAAGGAATGGTATGATCAGGGAAGATACAAACTCACTTCTAATGGTAACTACCCTATTACAAGTAGTTATAATGCTATCATTGGAAGCCAAAATCGACTAGCAAACACTAAACTCACTTGAAATACAATAGCACAACCAAAGCATAGATTTATCACATGGTTGGCTGATCAAGAAAATTACTCACTGACCACGTCCAACTATGCCTTATAAAAAGGTCTAAGCGATCGCTGCAAAAATAATCTGTTTTCAGAGTTCGGAGTCGAATCCCACAGGGAACTAACCTATTTGCTACAACTTTTTAGTATCGCTAATGATAAGCTCAAATAACTTTCAGAGTAACATAAATTACTTAACTAAGGAAAAATGACGATAAAAACTATCAATTAGCAAGAATGATGTTGAATCAAGGATAAAAGGATTTAGGGTTTACGACTTCCCCAATTGTCGGATTAATTCCTGACACACTAGCTATAATCTCGCCGTAACACTCTATAAAGATGATGAGTTCTTTTTTACCGCAATTATCTCTCGATCAATTACGATAATTTACTAGAAGTATTCTCTCGAACTACTCTAGTTGACAATTCGTACAACTCATAAATATCGCCCAAAACTTCGTTATCTCTAATCCCGCTTTTAAATTCAAGTAATTAATCTCTGAACTTACTCGAAAGTGGCGTTGATCAACAACAATAATCAAGTGTTCTTTTTCAAGCAACACAATATAACTAGACACGATTAATCAAGGGCCCTTTAATTAACCACAAAAAATAACTAGTCGAACAATTAAAGAGTAAAAACGACTCAATTATATTAAAATACAATCAAAACTTCATCCAACAATTGGTTCCATCAACTTTAGACGAAGGGTTTAGCTATTCATAACTGTGTAGATAATCATAGTAATATCTAAAAGCATTAAACTACAAATAAAAGGAAAGTGAAGAGAAAAACTCGAGTGATTTTGTGCTTCCAAAGTATTCTGTAGCTTCTTTCCTCTCTAATGATGTCTCATCCTCAAAAAACTAACTTTAAGGGGTATTTATAGGGCTGGGGCCGAAGTCTACATGTCCAAAACTAGTGAGGAATTAAACTTGGTTCGGATAGCATCGTCGGCGCGAGGCACTGTCTGGGGCACCAATATTTCTGTGAGAGGCATTGTCTGTGGCGCCAATGCTTCTGCGCGAGGCACTGTCTGGGGCACCAATGACAGTGCCCTGGACATTGCCTTACACTGTCTATGGCCATGACTTTTCATTGCCTTGCACGTCTTCTTTTATTGCTCCATTTTGTAGCTCTGAGGTACCATTTCGTGCAACTTTTCTCCAATTCATGTCCAAGCATTCCTACATGTGAAATAAGCTCTATTAATCGCAATTGTCGCACACCAAACAACAAGCAAGTAGGGTAAATAACGTCAAAATATATGATATTATCGCACGACGTCAACACCCTACATTTAAATATTGCTCACCCTCGAGTCAACCAACTAAACACTTCCTCTTCAAGGACCCAACAAGCCACATATTTACAATACACTACATCTATGACCATGGTTCATAGCAACAATTAAGCTCTAGCATATGCTGTCAAATACACTTCCCATGCTTATGCCCAATTTCAAAACATCCAATACAGGAACAACATGATTATAACAATCCTAGCCTCGAAAACTAACTCAATGTCACAATGCACCCGAGGCTTGAATGCTTAATCTAATAGAGAGGTCTAATAATGTTACCTATCCTTTGTGAAATCGTGTGCCCTCACAATAAAACAAAGAGTAAGCAGTCCACACATCTAAATCACTTGATCGAATATATTTTAAGGACTCACACATATGAAGAAAATTCACTCACTCTCTCAAAGAAATCACATGCGCTCAAAAGGTACCATAGGCTTGCCCATTATGTAAACCTCTACTAATGCAGGCCCGCTCGGTCCGGAATCAACTAGGATTTTATTATGGTTGTAATGTGGTCTAAGGACGGGTAGGATATATTTAGGATATAGTGACCAACCCTCCTAAACACTTAACACATCACGTATTCAACTTTAAGCGCAAAATTTCTTCAATCCACTTCAATCATCACAAGAAAGCTCACCCAAGAATATTTTTTCCTCTTCTTTACGCACTACTTCAGATCACATCCACTAGCAAAATAAGAAACCTTTATTTATTCATCTATTCCTTTTTTTCTTTTGTATTTTTTGCTTGGTGCTAATGGATTTTTATTTACAGCACAAATGCACATTTCTTCCTTCTATTGGTTCCACTCAAAAGTTAACCCAAGTTTCCTCATTACTTCTTTCTAGCGCCCTTTTACAATTGAAGTGCTTTAAGAGGTATAAGGATCAAATAGGTCAATTAAGAGAAAAGGGGATAGACTTGTAATACGGGTGACAAAAAGAAAGGCTTATAGGCTCAAAAGGGTATCTGGGAAAGATTTTATTTGTGATAAGCAACAAAACTCGAAAAGATCAAAGATAGCCTCAAGGATGGTAGGATGTAACGACCCGACCGGTTGTTTTAAGAATTAACGCATCGATCCCCTATTGACTGCATTCCCCGTATTTGTTTCTGCTATTGTGAGTTGCCGGGAGGATTTATTTAGAAATTCGGAGAGTTTTGGGACACTTAGTCCCTAAATTAGAGCTTAAGTTTTGGAAATTTGACCATAGTCGGAACAATGTTAAGACGGCCTCGGAATGGAATTCCGAGGGTTCCGTTAGCTCCGTTGGGTGATTTCAGGTTTAGGAGCGTGTTCGGATTGTGTTTTGGAGGATCGTAGCTAATTTAGGCTTGAATTGCCGAAAAGTGAATTTTTGAAGTTTCCGGTTCTATAGTGAGATTTTGATCCGGGGGTCGGAATGGAATTCCGGATGTTGGAATAGCTCTGTGGTGTTGAATATGACGTGTGTGCAAAATTTCAGGTCCTTCGGACGAGATTTGATAGACTTTTTGATCGAAAGCGTAAATTGAGGTTTTTTTAGTTCTTAGGCTTGAATCCGTGGTTGATTCGATATTTCGATGTAGATTTAGGTGCTTTAAGGATTGGTATGAGTTTGGACAGTGGTGTTAGACTTGTTTGTGTTTTTTGGTTGAGGTCCCGGGGGCCTCGGGATGATTTCAGATGTTTGGCGGAAGGATTTGGAATTTTGAGTTGCAGCTGTAGCTGCTGATTTTTCTGTCATAACCGCACCTGCGGTTGAGTCCTGCAGGTGCGGAGCCGCAGAAGCGGCACTAGAATCGCAGAAGTGAAAAGGGGGAGGGCCAGTTGGAACCGCAGAAGTGGGAGCTTCACCGCAGAAGCGGTATCGCATCTGCGTATGGGAAACCGCAGGTGCAGAATCTGAGTTTAATGAATTGTCGCAGACACGACCCTTGTTCCGCAAAAGTGGAACTGCAAGTGCGGTCTCATGACCGCAGAAGCGAATTAGCTGGGCAGAACATATAAATAGTTGCCTTCGCGAATTAATTGAGTTATCTTTCACCTCTTTTCAAACGGGAAGAAGCTTTTGGGAGCATTTTCAAGGGAGATTAACGGATTCAATAATCAAGCTTAATAAATTATGACGTGCTAATCAGAAAGGAACATCCTGTGATCGTGGCCTCGTGGGTCCTGTGACTTATGCTCGAATGTCCTGATTAGAGGAGAACAATTACTTTTTTTTTTAATGACTTAATTTCAATATCAGCATATGAGCTTAGAAATACAATATATGGTATAGTACCTTATTCATTCATGAACTACGTACTACATATTATGGTCCTCTTCACTTCTTTTTTTTTCCATTTTTTGTTTTATTTTCTATTTACCGATTCCATTTATCTCGCAACACGTTGTCAGTATCACTTTTCACATACCTCATGGATTGTTGGAATTCACACAACTTAGATTTCATAACCAAAACATATGTGAGTCATTTTATAGGGAAAATGATAGTGTAAAGTCACTCTCGAAATAATAGTCGAAAAATATAATATATATATATATATATATGTGTGTGTGTGTGTGTGTGTGTGTGTGTATGTGTGTGTGTGTGTTTTACATAAAAAAATATACAAATTTTATATATTTTTGCAACTACCGAATATAATAGTTTCGGCCGCTAGTGAAAAGTGATCTTTGCCCCATTTTATACTTGTGGCATCTTCGAATCCCTGTCAAGAATGAAGTTAAAATACCATTGAATAAACAAGAAGGAGCTGTCCTGTCACCTTCGTTGAACTTCTAGCACCTATATTGCATCTTATGCATAAAAACAACAAACAAATAGCATAGTGCATCAACTTGGTTTATTAAATTTTCAAAATCAAAGCTACAAAAATAGTTCAGGCCATAATTCTCAAACCCGTGACTCAAAATGCCAGAATCCATGGTTTACTTTGAATATGAACAAGTATAAAAAAATATCTATTCCACTACTAGAAATCCGGAAATTAGCGACCACAAAAAGCGACCAAAGTTAATCGCTTACAGGACAAAAAGCGACCAAAAAGCGACCAAACAGGGCTGGTCGATATTTTGCTGGTCCCTTTACCTTAGGGACCAAAGTTGGTCGCTAATTAGCGACCAACTTTGGTCTCTAAGGTAAAAGGACCAAATATTCCGTCTAAACAATATAGCGACCAACTTTGGTCACTTTATTATTTTAATAATATAATATTAGCGACCAAAGTTGGCCTCTATTCTTAAATTACGTTTTTTTATTTATTTATTATTAATCAAAATATAGAGACTAACCTTGGTCGCTTTATTATTTTAATAATATAATTTTAGCGACCAAAGTTGGTCTCTATTCTTAATTTACAGTTTTTTAATTTATTATTAATCAAAATATAGCGACCAACTTTGGTCTGTAAACAAAATATTATATTTTAAAATCTGGAAAATAGAGACCAAAGTTGGTTGCTATTTTTATAATTTTTTTAAACATAAGCGACCAACGTTGGTCGCAAATTTCAAGAATTTAATTATTTTTTATAAATAAGCGACCAGAGTTGGTCGCTATTTTCTAGAAAATATATTTTTTTAGTAGGGTAGCGACCAAAGTTGGTCGCTTTTTGAGAAATCTGGATTATTTAGCGACCAACCTTGGTCGCTACTGCCCAGAAAATTAATGTGACGACCCGACCCGTCGTCTCATGTGTTATTGCTCCGTTTCCCCATTTCATGCTTCTTCATGTTTCATTATCGGTATGTGGTGTGTTAGAGTTGATTTGGATTGGTTTTGATAAGAAATGAGACACTTAGTCTCTTTAAGGAAAGCTTAAGTTGGAAAAGTCAACCGAATGTTGACTATTGAGTTAGAAGGCTCGGATGTGATTTCCGGTGATTCGGTTAGCTTCGGGGGATAATTTGTGACTTGGGAGTGCGATCGGAATTGATTTTGGAGGTCCGGTGTAGAATTAGGCTTGAATTGGCGAAGTTAGTATTTTGGCGAATTCCGGTTGATAGGTGAGATTTTGATCCGATAGGGGTCGGAATGGAATTCCGAGAATTGCAGTAGCTCCGTTATGTCATTTGGGATGTGCGTGCAAAGTTTCAGATCATTCGGACGAGGTTTGGTAGACTTTTTGATCGAATGCGTAATTCGAAAGTTTTTAAGAAACTTAGGCTTAAATTTGATGTGATTTGATGGTTTTAGCGTTGTTTGATGTGTTTTGATGATTGGAACAAGTTTGAATGATGTTATGGGATGTATTGTTGTTTTTGGTTGAGGTCCCGGGGGCCTCGGGGTGAATTCGGGTGTTTAAACGAGAGTTTTGAAGTTTGCTTCAGGTCTGTTATTGCTGTCATCTGGTATTTCCGCTTCTGCGGAAATGGACCGCAGAAGCGGTTCCGCAGAAGCGGGTGAAGGAGTGCAGAAGCGGTTCGTGGCCTGGTGAGGAGAATTCCGCAAAAGCGGAATATAGTCCGCAAAAGCGAGTCCGCAGGAGCGGACTGTCAACCGCAGAAGCGGACTGGGTGATCCGCAGAAGCGGATTTTGGGACGCAAAAGCGGAAATTGAAACTTTAATGAAAACCGCTTAAGCGGACTTCTGACCGCAGAAGCGGTCCCGCATAAGCGGAAACGGGACCGTAGAAGCGAAAACAACTGTTACAGAAGGGTTTAAAATATTAAATTTCATCCGCGAACAAGAGTTGGTTTCCACCATTTTTAAGCAACTTGGAGAGCTTTGGGCTAGAATTTTCGAGGGTTTTGACTGAGAATCAATTGGAGGTAAGTCTCTTGGCCTAATTATTCGAGTTTATGGTAGAAATTACATGTAAATTGTGGAAAATTCATCAAAAACGGGTCAAGCTAGGGCTTGGAAAATTGTGATGTAAAAACGGAATTTGAAAGGGCATTTGAACTCCGAATTTGGTAAAATTGGTATGTGTAGACTCGTGGCGAGACGAGGAATCCAGTGATGTAAATTTCGTAATTTTTCGAGAAGTGGGCGCGGGGCTCGGGTTTTGCCAACTTAGTGAATTTTGGTGTTTTTCGAGTCTTTTCGATTGGGTTATGTTTCTTTAGCCTATTGTAATGTATTCGTTGTGGTTTTAATTAGATTCGGCGTGCGAAGAGGTTGATTCAAAAGGCAAAGGCATAGCGAGCTAGACTTGTGGCCGGCTTGAGGTGAGTAATAGATGTAGATGATGACCTGAGGCTTTGAAACCCTGGTATATCACATTGTGACGCTATATTGAGGCGAGGCACGTACTCTATGACGAGTGCGGTGACTGGGGATTGTGACCTAGTCCGTTCCGATTGATGTTCGTACTGTGTTCTTGACTAGAAATTGTTTGGTAATCATCCTACTTGGATTTTATGAATATGTTTGGGGCTTTGTGCCTATCATTTGCATCCTTCAGGGATCCTTATCACTGCTTCCATGATGCTTATCATATTCATGATATCAGTCCTGAGTTAGACACTGCCTCGAAATATTTAGTAAATAAATAATGGTTTAAACACTTAGCTCTATAATTCCTAATAATTGAAACTAAAAATGAACAATTTGACTGTGCCCGAGTGGCTTGCATGCATATATATATCTGGACTGAGTGTGGATCGGGTTGCACGCCGCAGCGAATGTTACGATGATATTGCGTTTGGGATGTAGGAGCCCCTCCGGAGTCTGAACCCCCACAATGAGCGCGGGTACCCAAATGGATCGGGCTGCGCGCCGCAGCGGTCATGTGCATTGCATTGCATTCATGCATTTATACCTATTTGTCTTACTTGTCTTGGTATTGTTGTTGTTCTACCGTTTTATGTGCTGAATCGCTGATTATAGCTTTATATTGTAATATTTCGGAATTTCTTACTTTCAGCCATTATATATGTTTATTACTCACTGAGTTGGAAGTACTCACTTTACTCCCTGCACCATGTGTGCAGATTTAGGTGCTCCGGAGACTTAGTGGAGCTGTTTGCTGTCTTCTTGGATTTCGTTTTTAGGAGTTGTTGAGGTAGCTGCCTGACGTACGCAGGACCCGACTTCTCCCCTTTATTTCATTTGTCTTTCCCTATCCAAGACTTCTTTATTACTATGAATATATTACTCTGTTACATTTAGAGGCTCTAGACTCGTGACTCCAGATCTATTGGGGAATGTTTGGAATATTCGTTATTATTTTTCGTACTATTTTATTTAGATTCGGATTGGAACCTTGACATTTGCTATTTCAATCGTATTATTTGTTAACGGATTACGTATTTGGGTTGAGAGTATTTAATTGGTCGGGCTTGCCTAGCATCAGTGTTGGGCGCCATCACGACCGGGATTGGGGTCGTGACAATTAATTATTTAAAGAGAATAGCGACCAACTAGCGACCAAAGTTGGTCGCTTTTCTGGGTATAATTTTGGCAGAAACTGCCTGTTTTGGCAGCTACACCACCTGCCAGCATACAAAAATTCCTAAACAGGCATTTTATGCCAACAACAACTGCCAACAACAACAACAACAACAACAACAACAACAACACAACAACAACAACAAACAACAACAACATTAACAGCAACAAAGTATAAAGTTCAATAGAACTAACACATTAAGCTAACCAAACTAAGTTAACTGTTATTACAAGCCCATTCGAAACCGATTGTATTTGTCTAGTTCAAAGTGTGTAAAAGTCGAGGATTGTTTTGTCCATCATTATCGTCACCGTCTGATGAACTTTCATCACCAAGAAGGTATCCAGAAGGGTGTACTTGTCGAGGACGGGAAGAACGATCACGGGGAGGACGGGAGGAACGAGCACTTGGAGGACGGGAGGAATGAGCACGGGGAAGGCGAGCCTCTAGCGATGACTCACGAGACTGGGGAATCGGAAAAGAGCCAGAAGCTAGGAAAGATTTGATCTGCTCTTGCATGCCAGTGACCTGAGCATCTCTAAGCTTTTCTCTTTCCTTGGCCGCTTCTAACTCGGATGTGAGCTTTGTCACAGTCTCCCGCATAGCGGAGAGGCTATCCCCATCAAGTAGCTCGGCTTGCGAGGAAGTCCCTATTCCTTGCATTCCACACTTATAGCGATGGAATTTCTTAGTAGGAAGCCCGTATACCTTCCCCCATTTTGGACAGCCAGCAGCCTGCGTCCACATTCTTTCAGCATCCTCGTCCGAAGGTTGGATTGGCTCGCCCGACTCATTAGGTGGCTGACTCCGTATGAATTCCTGCAGTTCAGTTGTGCAGCGACCCTATAAGAAAAATTACATTGAATTAGTATTTCAAAATTTATATAAAAGTAAATCAAAATACTTAATGAAAAGTGAAAACTTACATGTACAGTCGAGGCTCGGCCCTCGACCCACCTTTCTTGACCCGTCTCTTTCTTCTTCTTTACAATATGAGTCTCCTTGAATAGCTCATCTTGGTTCATCGGATGCCCCAACTTCTTTTCCTGAAAACTCATAAATTTTAGTTAATAAACAGAATAGATATACTTTGAAAATTAAAATAAATTAAGCAATTACGTACCGTTCTTCTTTTTATTGTCCCTAGGCTGATCGCACCTCCAGTGTGCAAGGATCCTCCCTTCTCAGATGCGCGAGCTTTCTTTCCTTTTTCGCTCTTCTCTAAGAACTTTGCGGTAAGCCATTGCCTTTGCAAATCCTCCCATTAATTCTGAAGCAACCAGTCATGCTTCTGGTTCAACTTTCTAGTCTTTGGAGAAACAATGCGACAACCGCTTCGCGTAGCTTTTGAGATGAAAGTTTNTTAGATCGTATTACTTTAATAAATTTAAATTATCATCTTATTTGTCAATACGATATACCCAATAATAAAATCTCTATTAAACTAAAAAGACTTATATAGTTATTGAAGAACTTTTTTGTTTTATACTTTTCTTTATTATATTGTCCAATGTTTTGTAATTACACATAGTTAATACAAATATTTATTAGCATGTTACTTTGTGTAATATTTTTGTCTGATCGCTTTTTTTCTTTTTTTGTAATATGAGAGAAGATATATATTTTATTAATCTTAAAAAATTAATTTAAATTTTATTCTGTTGTTCTCGATAATATTATCTGAATTTTAATGAATAAAGTATCTATTAAATTAAAGGGACCTATATAGTCATCGAATAATTTTTTTGTTATGTATTTTTCTTTATTATATTATCCAATATTTAGTATAATTGCATTGTTAATAGAAGTTTTTATTAGCATATTAGTTTGTTTAATATTTTTGTCTGTTACTTTCTTTATACAATATAATTGACTATATATATACATACATACATACAAATATATATATATATATATATATATATATATATATATATATATATATATATATATATATATATATGCATATGAATTATTAATAAATTTACCAATTTTATATAATAACTACTCCCATATATATATTTTGTATTTTTCATTATGAAATTATGAGTTCTATTTATTAACTAAATTTTCCTACATGAGAAATTTATTTAGTATATGTATTTTTACGATATCATTTGATTTATTTATGTTTTTAGTATTCTTCATTTATGAATAATTATTTATTACGATATTAGTTATGTGTATATGTACAACTTTTCGCATAATAATTATAATTATTTTTATAAGTATTTTATATATATATATATATATATATATATATATATATATGTATGTATATTTGTTCTTTGGTTGTCTAATTGTATTATCCATTACTTAATATTGTTAAATTGACATGTGAATTATTAATAAAAAACCAATTTAGTATAATAACTACTCCCCTATATATACACACACACTACTACAACTATATTAGGAAGAAATTACTCTCCAATTTAAATTGGTAGTTTTTTTTTGTTATTTTTCTTTTTTATTGTAAAATAATTTTAAAACTCCTATTTGAATGAGTAGAATATTTTTTTGTATTTTTATTTTTTATTGATAATTATAAGATATCTATATTTATTAATTCAAGTAGTGTAACCAATTAATTCAAAATTTAAAAATTCAATAAAAAGTTAGTTAGAAAAGTAGTTTATTTTGTCTTAACAATGCCACTTGGCTTTTTGTGGTTAAGACACTTGTCTTAATGTAATGGTTTTGCTTCTCCTATTCTATATAGATAGATATGAGTCTCCTTGAATAGCTCATCTTGGTTCATCGGATGCCCCAACTTCTTTTCCTGAAAACTCATAAATTTTAGTTAATAAACAGAATAGATATACTTTGAAAATTAAAATAAATTAAGCAATTACGTACCATTCTTCTTTTTATTCTCCTTAGGCTGATCGCACCTCCAGTGTGCAAGGATCCTCCCTTCTCAGATGCGCGAGATTTCTTTCCTTTTTCGCTCTTCTCTAAGAACTTTGCGGTAAGCCATGCCTTTGCAAATCCTCCCATAAATTCTGATGCAACCAGTCAGGCTTCTGGTTCAACTTTCTAGCTTTGGAGAAACAATGGGACAACCGCTTGCGAGCTTTGAGATGAAAGTTTGCAGCCACTTCCGCGCTATAGCGGTGTTCCCATACACACTTGCTATGTATTTCAAAAGTTAAGTATTATATGGAAATATCATAAATATAAATAATTATACTGCTTAAAAGAACATTTATACCTTAAATTGATTGAAAATTTGCTCCTTCAGCGAGAATGGGAATTCACCCCAAATCGCATAAGGGCCATCATAAAGCTTTCTGGTGGCTTTGGTGATTATCCTCGTAGTAATGTTACTAGGGATGAACCTGCAATTTAATAAAAAAAATACATTAATATCTTAGTAAAAACAATACAAAAAAATAAACGTAAAAATAACAAATAACTCTTACCCATCACCCTCAAGGACTATGATGATCCTGCCATAATCATCATAATGCACCTCTTCGTCATCATTAACATCATCGTCCGAAGCATGTATATCAGAGGCATGTGTGGAAGGTGTAGGGGGGTTAGAGCTAGTATCTCGCAGGCGAAGGCCTGAAATAGATGGAGTCCTTGATGAAGATGGTTGCGATCCCTGTGACTGCGACATAGCTGGATGGCCCACAAGTGGCTGTAACACTGATAAGCTGTGACCCGAGTGGCTGTAACACTGATGGCTGTGATCCATGTGGATGTGACATGGATCGATGCGATCCGTGCGATGCAGATGGGTGCGATCCACGTGGTCGTGAGACAGGTGGACTGTATGTCGGACGTATAGTCCTATGGCCCTGTGACGAAAGACCTGGTGTCTGCATGAAGGTGTAGGGCTCGTGATACTGTGGCAGCTCAGAATAGCCCTGGGGTGGAGGCAAAGACATAGGCATAGGCATAGGCATCTCTGAAGAGGGTGGAAAAGATTGAGCATTATCTTCTACCCTCCTCTTTGGTTTCCTAGCCTTTTCTCGACCCCGAGAACCAGTAGGATCATTGTTACCTCGACCCTTGCCTGTCATCTGCATAATATAATACATATTTAGATTGAAACATATAAAGAAACTAGCTATAAACGACAGTTATTAAAGAAACCATCTTTTTAAAGCTCATCGACGTATTGTTCCTCGTCCGAGAATTCTTCTTCCTTGCTAGTTTGAGCTTCATCAGTTAATTCTTCTTCCTCGTTTTCTATAATTCTTAATTCATTTATATCAACTTCTTCCAATATGTGTTCAGGATGTTCCAAATTATTTTCTAAAACTTCGTCCACTATTTGGTGAACACTGGAGATATCATTTTGATATGCAATATCTAACACATTCTCGACTTCCACCCTACCCACAGGCTTAGTTTTTATTACAACCCACCAATCGGACTTATTCCGCCACAATGGATAAGGAGCATAATACACTTGCCTAATATTATGTGCAATTATGAAAGGATCATAGCGATCATACTCCCTCGTATGATTAACCTCAATTATTTTGTATTGATTGTGTACTCTTGTACCTCTTGTTGGATGTGGGTCAAACCACTTGCATCTAAAGAGTATCAATTTCTTAAATGACCAACCTGTATATTTTAGTTCTATTATTTCTTTGAGCACACCATAATAATCAATCCATCTTGGTTGCCATCACCACCTTGAACCCACACCCCACTGTTGTTGCTATTTTTATTTTTAGAGCAATCCTATGTATGAAACTTATAACCATTCACAACATACTTAGATATTGTTGTGACCTCAAGCCCAGGTCCCCAAGATATATCTTTCAAAAATTGATTTACACCATTATTTGGATCATTTACCTACATATTGTTAAAAAAATTCATAAGTTAGCATAACTTCCAAACATTGTTTACCTACATAGTGTTAGAAAATTTTAAGGAGAAACTTACAAATTGTTTGAACCACGTATCAAATCTCGTATATTCAGCATCATGACCAAATTGACCCACGAAGTGACTGTGACACATCAAATATTTTTAGTAGTTGCATTGAGATGTAATTACAGTAATTTTTATATTTTGATAACTACTAAATCAATACTTACTTGAGAAATGGTACAACTTCGAGACAATTTAGCAACACGTGAAGTGTAGCTGACTTGAACTCCATATCACTCAAACTTCTCTTTCTAACATCCTTAGAACATCGGCCTGGTTGATTGAATATGGACATAGGCGGATATAATGGATCATTCCTAAGGTCGACCGTGTGCCCGTTGGGCCTATTCCTATCACATGGCACATTACTCTCAAAATAATAAGAACAAAAATGAGCAGTTTCCTTTGCAAGATAAGCTTCGCATATAGATCCTTCAATCATATTCCTCTGCTTAACAAATTGTTTGCATTTGCCAATTGTCCTACATAATTTCAGGTTAGCCAAGAACATTGAAATAAAACAGAAAATTACATCAAACTTATAATATTACCTCTCAAAGGGATACATCCATCTGCATTGAACAGGCCCTCCAAGTCGTGCCTCGTGTACAAGGTGGATTGGAAGGTGTTCCATCACATCAAAAAAACCACATGGAAATATCTTTTCCATCTTAGTAGAAGTTACACGAATGTTTTGATCCATCCGTTGTAGGTTTTCTTCCCTTAATGTGGAAGAACACAAGTCTTTGAAAAACAAACTAATCTCTGTGATGAGTTTCCAGATTCTTTCAGGCAAACCACAAAATGCAATAAGCACTAAGGTCTCCATGAAAACATGACAATCATGACTTTTCAAATGGCTCAACTTCCCAACCTCCATATCAACTTTTTTCCTAAAATTTGACGCATAACCCTCAGGCATCTTCAATTTCGTTACCCAATCACAATTTGCCGTCTTTCCTCCAAAGTGAATGTGTAACTTGCTTTGGGCTTGAACACCTTACCATTATTTGCTGTCTGCAAGTATAATTCAGGCCGCCTGCAATATTCTTGTAAGTCCATTCTAGCCTTCGGGTTATCCTTTGTCTTACGTTTAGCATCCATCACTGTGTTGAACAAATTGTCAAAATAGTTCTTCTCAATATGCATGACATCAAGGTTGTGACAAAGAAGATTATTCTTCCAATAAGGCAACTCCCAAAATATACTCTGTTTCGTCCAATACACCGTATCCGGGGAATCTATAAGGTGGAGCTTCAGTAACTTTACTGAAGTTCTGGACCTTCTCCCAAATTTTTCCTCACCTAAAAGTATCGGAGGTGGAAAATCATATTCCATTTTATTCTTTTTGAATGCATTTTTCATCTTTCTAAACTCATGATCAGGAGGCAAGAATTGACGATGACAATCAAACCATGATTGCTTTTGGCCATATTTCAAAGTGAACGCTTTACTATTTTCCATGCAGTAAGGACAAGCTAGATTCCCAGCAGTCATCCACCTAGACAGGAGGCAAGAATTGACGATGATCAGGAGGCAAGAATTGACGATGACAATCAAACCATGATTGCTTTTGGCCATATTTCAAAGTGAACGCTTTACTATTTTCCATGCAGTAAGGACAAGCTAGATTCCCAGCAGTCATCCACCTATACAACGTTCCATACGCAGGAAAATTATTAATTGTCCACATTAAATTAGCACGCAAATTGAAATTCTGCTTGGTTGATATGTCATATGTTTCAACACCATCGTACCACAATTGTTTTAGCTCATCAATCAAAGGTTGCAAATATACATCAATCAAACTTTTCGGATTACGTGGACCGGGGATAATACAATTTAAGAGTATATATGGACTAGTCATGCACAACTCGGGTGGTAGACTATAAGCTGTAAGAAAGACAGGCCAACATGAATATGGTGTCGCAGATACAGAAAAAGGCGTGAAGCCATCCCCACACAAACCTAATCGAATGTTCCTTGGTTCACTAGCAAAATCTGGATATGTCCTATCAAAGTGCTTCCAAGCTTCTCCATCTGAAGGATGACACATAACACCAGGTGGTCTTCTATTTTCAAAGTGCCATCTCATATGAGGAGCAGAACTCATCGACGCATATAACCTCTTTAACCTAGGTATAAGAGATAAATAATGCATCGACTTGATAGCGACCATATTCCCGCTGGAAAGCCTCTTGAAACGAGACTTTTCGCAAAATTTACAACTGTCCAAAGCTGCATCATCTTTATAATATAACATACAACCATCTTCACAACAATCAATTCTCATTGACGAAAGTCCTAACTTAGAAACTAATCTCTTTGCCTTATAGAAATCACCAGGTAATTCGATATCAGGGTCAACTAGTTCACGCATAAGGTCAATGAAAGATTCCATGGCTCCTTGAGAAATATTCCAATCAAATTTCATACTTAGTAATCTAACTGCAACAGACAACTCAGAGTGCGGACTTCCGTTACGTAGTGGACGACTAGCTTCCTCTAACTGTTTATAAAAATGTTTTGAGTCATCATTAGGAGTTTGTTCAATATTTCATTGGGCTCACCCCCTAAGTGCATCCTAAAAGCGTCCGTAACTATATCATGAATTCTAGAATCAGGATTTGTATTCTCCACCGACCTACTACTTTCACCCACAACCATGTTATGAAATATCCCATGGCTACCATCGACCTCTCCATGATTAGTCCACACAAAGTAATTTTCTATAAACCCCTTCCTATAAAGATGATGCTTAACTTCCGCCAGTTTTCCAAACTTCATACAGTCGCACCTAACACAAGGGCACGTAATTACTCCTTCAGTTAGGTATGGTGGAAGTGATATTGCATGTCTAATAAAGTCATCCACCCCTCTACAAAATCCTCCCGCAATCCCCTGCCGATTAGGATAATTCCTATTGTACATCCAAGTACGATGTTCCATCTATACAAATAAAACAAGAACAAATTAATTTAGTTAATTCAT
>NW_017675956.1:0-4530 GCF_001879085.1 Nicotiana attenuata | reverse complement strand
ATACACTAATCATATTCCCTCAAGCCAAAGTTAGATCAAACACTTACCTCAAATGCTCCAAAATCAACTCAAGCCTCTAGTATAGCTTTACCCCTCAAATTCGGCTCCAACTCAGTCAAATCTATGAAATAATGACTTTACAATATTAATAATAGCTAAACAAACTAAACCCAATGCCTAAATATGAATTTCTAAGCTTTCATCCCAAAATTCCAAAAATCGACCCCGGGACCGCTTGGTCAAAACCCGAAGTTCGAACCAATTCCATGTTACCCATTCCCCCACGAGCCCGGATATACAATTTGTTTTCAAATTCGACCCCAAAACGAGGTCTAAATCAAGGAAAATTAAAAAACCCTAACTCTACCCTTTTCCCCCCAATTTCAACCCTAGATTATATGATTTAGGCTTAGAAACTTACTAATTAATGAAGGAAAAGTGAAAGAAATGAGTGGAAAATTACTTACTCAAGTGGTCTTGAAGGATGGGGTCTTCAATGGAGCCCTAGAGCTTGGGGAGGAAGAGAGCTCGTGAAAAAATTAGGAATAAACCCGTCACTGTTCTGTTTTTGAACTTTAAAAATCACTGGGCAAAAATGCCCTTCGCGTTCGCGGGAAGGGGGCCGCGTTCGCGAAGGGTAAGCTGGGCAAGTCATCGCGATCGCGTGGAGGCAAACGCGAACGCGTAGAAGAAAAGTGCTGGGGTCCGGAGTTTGGTCTATGCGAACGCGATACGGGGTTCGCGAATGCGATGAAGGGAGGATTAAAGCTACGCGAACGCGGGGACTGAGCCGCGAACGCGAAGAAGGAAAAACCTGTGCAAAAATTGCAGAAAATCTGCTACAATCTCCCAAGTTCAAAACACCCCGGAACACCTCCGAAACACTCCCGAGCCCTCGGGGCTCCTAACCAAACTCACACACTAACTAAACAACCTCATACGAACTTAACCGTGCGATCAAATCGTCAAAACAACATCAAAATCAATTAATCAAACCTCAAAATCTTCATTTTTCATTCTAACTTCATAAAACTTCAAATCTTTGATATTTAGGTCCGAAACACGTCAAATGACGTCCGATTTCAACCAAATTTCACAGAAAGCGCTTAAACCATATATAAGACTTGTACCGGGCGTCAGAACCAAAATACGAGCCCGATACCACAGTCTTTTAATCAATTTTCATTTCCATTTTCCTTAATAATTTCAGAAAAGCAATTTCACAGAAAAATTCATTTCTCGGGCTCTAGACCTCGGAACTCGACTCCGGGCACATGCCCGAGTCCCATATTTTCCTACGGACCCTCCGGGACTGTCAAATCACGGGTCCAGGTCCGTTTACCAAAAATGTTGACCAAAGTCAACTTTAATAATAATAATATCAAAATTCATAAATTTTTACACAGAATTCATATTTAAACTTTCCGGCCACGCGCCCGGACTGCGCACGCAAATCAAGGCAAGTAAAAATAAGGGTTTCGAGGCCTCGGAAGCACGGAATGAAAGAGAAAATAGGTGATGACCCTTTGGGTCGTCACATTCTCCACCTCTAAAACAACCGTTCGTCCTCGAACGGACAAAAGAAAGAAGTACCTGAGTCGGGAAATAGATGAGGATAACGGCTCCGCATATCAAACTCGGACTCCCAGGTCGATGCCTCAGGAGGCTGACCTCTCCACTGGACACGCACTGAAGGAAAACTCTTCGACCTCAACTGTCGAACCTGCCGGTCTAGAATAGCTACCGGCTCCTCCTCATAAGACAGATCCTTGTCCAACTGGACAGTGCTGAAATCTAACACGTGAGCTGGACCACCGTGATACCTCCGAAGCATGGACACATGAAACACTGGATGCACGACTGACAAGCTAGAAGGCAAGGCAAGCCTATAAGCCACCTCTCCCACACGATCGAGAATCTCAAATAGACCAATGAACCTGGGGCTAAGCTTGCCCTTCTTCCCAAATCTCATCACGCCCTTCATAGGCGACACTCGGAGCAAGACCCGCTCACCAACCATGAAAGCTACATCCCGAACCTTACGATCCGCAAAACTCTTATGCCGCGACTGAGCCGAACGAAGCCTGTCCTGAATGATCTTGACCTTATCCAAGGCCTCCTAAACTAGATCGGTACCCAATAACCGAGCCTCTCCCGGCTCAAACCATCCCACTGGAGACCGACATCGCCTACCATACAACGCCTCATATGGAGCCATCTGAATGCTGGACTTGTAGCTGTTGTTGTAGGCGAACTCTGATAAGGGCACGAGCCTCCAAAATCAATGACACAGGCTCGGAGCATATCCTCCAAAATCTGAATAGTCCGCTCGGACTGACCGTCCGTCTGAGGATGAAACGCTGTGCTCAACTCAACCCGTGTGCCCAACTCTCGCTGAACTGCACCCCAGAAATGCGAGGTAAACTGCGTACCCCGGTCCGAAATGATAGATACCGGCACACCATGAAGCCGAACAATCTCCCGGATATAGATCTCAGCTAACCTCTCAGATGAATAGGAGACTGCCACAGGAATGAAATGTGCTGACTTGGTCAGCCTATCAACAATAACCCATATCGAGTCGAACTTCTTCCGAGTCAACGGAAGTGCAGTAATGAAATCCACGGTAATCCTCTCCCACTTCCACTCGGGAAGCTCAATCCTCTGAAACAAACCACCAGGCCTCTGATGCTCATACTTAACCTACTGACAGTTCAATCATCGAGCCACATATGCAACAATATATTTCTTCATCCTACGCCACCAATAATGCTGCCGCAAGTCCTGATACATCTTTGCGGCGCCCGGGTGAATAGAATACCGAGAACTATGGGCCTCCGCTAAGATCAACTCCCGATTCCCATCGACATTGGGCACACAAACTCGCCCCTGCAATCTCAAAACACAATCATCATCTAAAGTCACCTTCGTGGCACCTCCACGCTGCACCGTGTCTCTTAGGACACACAAATGGGGATCATCAAACTGCCGATCACGGATACGCTCCAATAATGAAGAACGAGCGATCGTGCAAGCTAACACTCTGCTAGGCTCAGAAATGTCCAACCTCACAAACCGATTGGCCAAGGCATGAATATCCAAAGCAAGCGGTCTCTGGCTGACCGGAATATAAGCAAGACTACCCATGCTGGCAGACTTCCTACTCAATGCATAGGCCACCACATTGGCTCTCCCCGGGTGATACAAAATAGTAACATCATAATGCTTCAATAGTTCCAACCACCTCCTCTGCCTCAAGTTCAGCTCCTTCTGCTTGAACAAGTACTGCAGACTTTTGTGATCAGTGTACACCTCACACGTCACACCATATAGGTAATGCCTCCAAATCTTTAGAGCATGAACGATGGCAGCCAACTTCTAGTCATGAACCGGATAATTCTTCTCGTGGATCTTCAACTGCCTCGAAGCATAGGCTATGACTCTGCCATCCTGCATCAATACTGCACCAAGCCCAATACGGGAAGCATCACAATAGACTGTATAAGGCCATGAACCTGTGGGCAAAACCAATACCGGTGCCGTAGTCAGAGTTGCCTTGAGCTTCTGAAAGCTCGCCTCACACTCATCTGACCATCTGAACTGGGCACCCTTCTGGCTCAATCTGGTCATCGGGGCTGCAATAGGTGAAAATCCCTCCACGAACCGACGATAGTAGCCTGCTAATCCCAAGAAACTCCGAATCTCTGTAGCTGATGCTGGTCGAGGCCAGTTCTTGACCGACTCTATCTTCTTCGGGTCCACTTGAATACCCTCTGCTGATACAACGTGACCCAGAAATGCAACCGAACTCAACCAGAACTCACACTTGGAGAACTTGGCATATAACTGACTATCCCTCAAAGTCTGAAGAACCACCCTAAGGTGTTGCTCGTGCTCCTCCTGGCTGCGGGAGTACACCAAAATACCATCAATAAAGACTATAACGAACATGTCCAAATATGGCCTGAACACTCGGTTCATCAACTCCATGAATGCTGCTGGGGCATTGGTCAACCCAAACGACATGACCAGGAACTGATAATGCCCGTACCGAGTGTGGAATGCTGTCTTAGGGACATCGATGCCCTAATCCTCAGCTGGTGGTAGCCAGATCTCAAGTCTATCTTTGAAAATACCCTTGTACCCTGAAGTTGGTCGAACAAATCATCAATCCTCGGCAGTGGATACTTGTTCTTAATCGTCACTTTGTTCAATTGTCGGTAATCAATGCACATCCTCATCGAACCATCCTTTTTCTTCACAAATAACACCGGCGCACCCCAAGGAGAAACACTGGGTCTAATGAAACCCTTCTCCAACAAGTCCTGCAACTGATCCTTTAACTCCTTCAACTCTGGCGGGGCCATGCGATACGGCGGGATAGAAATGGGTTGCGTGCTTGGAGCCAGATCAATACAAAAATCAATATCCCTGTCGGGCGACATGCCCGGCAGGTCTGAGGGAAAAACCTCGGGGAACTCTCGAACAATAGGAACAGAATCAATAGAAGGAACCTCTGTGCTGGAATCG
>NW_017675955.1:45822-55480 GCF_001879085.1 Nicotiana attenuata | reverse complement strand
CCTTTCTATGATCAGGTCCGAATCATGTTGTACATGAGCAGGCTCCGTAAGATCCAGTATAAGTGAACTAGATAAACGGAATCAAGATTCCGTTTTATCTAGTTCACTTATAAGATTAAATAGTATGTAAATGTATTCATTTCCTCTGCATTGACACGATCAATACTACTATCGGAGTGAAACAAGGGATCTAAAGAAGAAGAGAGGCTAGACTATACTAGTAACAAGCAAACCTTTTATGTGTATCTCCAAATATTTTGGAGATAAATACCAATTAGAAGGTCTGAGACGACCCAGAAAGCACTTGATCATATCATGATCTGATTTGTAAGCCTACTTGGGTCTTGAGTATTTACTTGTAAGAACGGAATTGTTTGAATAAAAGAGAATATCTCCAGATTTGATCGAATTATTGTGCTCAACTGAGATGTGGTAGCACGGGTAGGTGCTCAAGGTGTTACACAGCGAGTTCGGACCACTCCGGTGCAGTTCTTAGCACGTTCGAGGACGAACGTATGTTTAAGTGGGAGAGGATGTAACGACCCGACCGGTCGTTTTGAGCTCTAGNACCTTGTAGGAGGGAATTGTCCCCATAGGTGAGTTAATTGGTTATGTGCTCCTATTTGTGGGGGCTACGTACGCACGAGGTGACGAGAGTCCGTGCGTAGCTACTATTATGCTTATGTCCGGGTAGTTTAGGACCCAAAAGCATGCTTACTTGTAATAAATGCAGCCTTGTTGACAAATTTAAAAATGCTTAAATCATATCGAAGTGGCAAACGATTTTCTAGAAAATTTAAACTTCATTTTCTTGACTTGTAAAAAAAGGGGAATTTACACCTCCTTGAATAATTATTTCCTTGACGAATGTCTTGATTGACTGTTTGAATATGTGATTCTATGTGTACCTGCGTCGCATGTATGATTCGCGAGCAGAGTGAGTGTTTATTTATATTTGACCGCGTCGCATGTATGATTCGCGAGCGGGATAATAGATGCATCTATGGTTCGGGCCATTCGACCCTCTAGCAGTGCACAATTTAAATATTGTTGGATCGGGCCGTACGTCCTCGGCATGATTTGCGCATGCTTGTATTGCTTGCCTTGTAATTAATTGAAGTTGATATTGTTTCTTCTTGGTTTGAGAATGTATGTATAAATGATGAAAAAGGAAATTTGGGAATTTCACACAAAAGAAAGGATGGTTTACTTGCTTCACTCTATTGAATTGCAATCATGTTTATATAAATCCTCGATTTGTCATATTATTGATGTGTCATTATTGGACCACTAGTAAGTGTCGAAGTCGACCTCTCGTCTCTACTTCTTCGAGATTAGGCGGGATACTTACTGAGTACACGTTGTTTTCGTACTCATGCTACACTTGTTGTGCATTTTATTGCACAGGCACCTGCATCTCTAGCGGCCTAGCGGGCGTAGCAGCATGGTTGATACGGAGACTTAGGTGAGCTGCACTTCTCGAGACAACCCGCAGCCAGCAGAGTCTCTTTCAAACTTCCATATTTATTATTTGTCCTATTTGTATTCCCGGACAGTTGTTTTATTATTTTGTTTCCTTGAGATAGCTCATGCACTTGTGACACCGGGTTCTGGGATGATTATGGGATTGTTTAATATTGAGTTTGTTAAAGACATCAGTATCTATTCAGTAAAACTTATTACTCATTGTTTAATGTACAAAAAGGAACGATTTCGAAAATGGTAAGAAATTTCAAGTAAATTGGTGTTGGCTTGCCTGACAGTGGTGTCCGGCGCCATCACGACCCTTAGTGGATTTTGTGTCGTGACAATCCCTGTTACGTTTTGATGACCTAACAAACTTATTGGTAAGAATTAGATAAGGAACCCGGTACACATCCTCAGGTACTTAAGATCAACAAGTCTCTAGTCAAGGATGTGGTTCAACTCTTCAGAGTCAAAGGAACAACAGAGGGAATATATAGCTACCAGTTCCCGTGGTGACTGTACAAGTCAATCCCCAACTGTAAAGTTGCTGCCTGCACACGCAATAGTGCAAAAATAGTGCAATAATCAACTTTATGGGGAATGCCCTTTACCTAACTTGCTTGCATCATTCAAGTGATATCACAAATGAATTATTAACATCAAGCAAAGGTAAAACAAAATACTTGCACATTCAAGAATCAATCAAGCATTCTCTCAAGTGATCTATCAATCTGGCAAGTAACTCTTAAGGGCATCAAGAACGAAGAACAACATAACAACAGACCAGTTCCCTATATTGAGTTGTTACATGTCCTTAGTTGTGTTGCACTTTTGTTAAAGCACTCTACTTGCATTTCCTACTTAGCTTAGTTTGAAGCATTGTGTAGGAAACCTTTGTAAATCATAAACCTTTGTGTTTGTGTCTTGGCTAGAGTTAGTCGAGTTGTAAGTCTTTGTAATAGAGTTATTATAAAGTGGCTTGTAATAGAGTTGTTACAAGTTAGTGAAGGATTAATAGGTTAATTCCTAGGTTACAATAGGTTGTAATCTAAAATTTGCTCAGTAGTGAAGTTGAAATCCTACAAGGGTAGGTCGTGGTTTTTAATCCCGTGAGCTGGGAGTTTTGCACGTAAAACTCCATTGTGTCATTTTCTTACTGCAGTATGCGTGTGTTCTGTGGGAACTAATAAAGAACCTGGTTCTCTATATAGTTTGGTGGACCCGTAGTTTCTATCACTAACTAATCGAAATATAAAAGTGGCCGAAAGACGTCATTTTTGGCCGAAAAAATGACGTGTCTATCTTAATTTTCTTAATAGAAAAATCCATTTAATCAACCCATTTTAATAAACATTCATACTTCACTACTAGAAATCTTTCAATATCCGTCCACATCGTACCGACCGAAATGGTCCAAATCACTTCTGCTCTTTGTGATCGTCTCAATGCTAAGACACTTGAGAAATCACTACTAGAAATCCGGGTTTTAGTGAACACAAAAAGCGACCAACGTTGGTCTGTTTATGCAAAACACCGACCAAAACCCGTCCAAACAGGCTTGGTCGCTATTTTAGTGGTCGCTTTTGTATAACGACCAAAGTTGGTCGCTAATTACCGACCAAAGTTGGTCGCAAAGATAAAAGGACCAACTGTGTAATTTAAAGCACATACCGACCAACTTTGGTCGGTAACATATTTTAATAATTTAATTTTACCGACCAAAGTTGGTCGGTGTATGTAAATTACGTTATTCTTAATTATTAAAATTTAAAGATTGGCGACCAAAGTTGGTCGGTAAATTAAAATATATATTTTTTTAAAAAATTAAAATTTCAAAATAGCGACCAAAGTTGGTCGGTAAATGTGAAATCTGGGTAATCCTTGTTCATTAACCGACCAACTTTGGTCGGTAATTATTAATTTTTTTTTGAAGATTAAGTGACCAACTTTGGTCGCTAATCAGAAGATTTATTTTTTTTAAAATTAAATACCGACCAACTTTGGTCGGTTTTCTGGGTTTTAATTTTGGCATAAAATGCCTGTTTTGACAGCTACACCACCTGTCAGCATACCAAAATTCCTAAACAGGCATTTTATGCCAACAACAACAACAACAACAACAAACAACAACAACAACACAACAACAACAACAACAACAACAATAAACAACAATAACAACAATAACAACAATAAAAACAACAACAACAACACAATTCAATAAATACATTAAAACTAACAAATTAAAGTTCAATAGAACTAAAAAATCCTAAACCAAGTTAATACTTATTACAACTAGTTCAGAACCGGTTCTATTTGTCTAGTTCAAAGTATATACAAGTCAAGGAGTATTTTGTACAACATCATCATCACCGTCTGATGAACTTTCATCTAAAAGACGGTATCGAGAAGGGTCTTGTGGAGGACGTGAAGAACGACCACGGGGAGGACGAGAGGAACGATCACGGGGAGGACGGAAGGAACGCTCACGTTCAAGTCGAGCCTCTGGCGATGACTCACGAGACCGAGGCAACGGAAAAGCTCCAGTAGACAGGAGAGTTCTTATCTGAGCTTGCATGCCAAGGAATTGAGCATCTCTAACCCTTTCTCTTTCCTTGGCCGCTTCTAGCTCGGATGTGAGCTTTGTCACAGTCTCCCGCATAGAGGAGATGCTCTCCCTATTAAGTTGCTCGTCTTGCGAGGAAGTCCCTATTCCTTGAATTCCACACATATAGCGATGGAACTTTTTAGTAGGAAGCCCGTATACCTTCCCCCATTTTGGACCGCCAGCAGACTCCATCCATATTCTTTCAGCATCCTCGTCCGAAGGTTGGGTTGGCCCGCCCGATTCACCAGCTGGCTGAGTGCGGATGAATTCCTCCATGTTAGTTTGGTAGCGACCCTATACGAAAATTTAAATTGAATTAGTATTTAAAAATTTATATAAAAGTAAATTAAAATACTTAAAGAAAAGTGAAAGCTTACATATACAGTCAAGGCCCTGTACTCGACCCATCTTTCTTGATCCGTCTCTTTCTTCTTCTTTACAATATGCGTCTCCTTGAATAGCTCATCATGGTTCATTGGACGCCCCAACTTCTTTTCCTGAAAAAAAAATTAATTTAGTTAATAAACTGAATAGATATACTTTGAAAATTAAAATAATTTAAGCAATTATGTACCAATCTTCTTTTTATTGTCCCTAGGCTGACCGCACCTCCAGTGTGCAAGGAGCCTCCCTTCTCAGATACGCGAGCTTTCTTTCCTTTTTCGCTCTTCTCTAAGAGCTTTGCGGTAAGCCATTGCCTTTGCAAATCATCCCATAAATTTTGAAGCAACCAGTCATGCTTCTTGTTCTTCTTTCTAGCTTCGGAGAAAGTATGCGACAATCGCTTGCGAGCTTTGTGATGAAAATTTGCAACCACTTCCGTGCTATAGCGGTGTTCCCATACACACTTGCTCTGTATTTCAAAAGTTAAATATTAAACAAGAAATATCATAAATATAAATTATTAAACTGCTTAAAAGAACATTTATACCTTAAATTGATTGAAAATTTGCTCCTTCAGCGAGAATGGGAAATCGGTCCAAGTCGCGTAAGGGCCATCATAAAGCTTTCTGATGGCTTTGGTGATTATCCTCGTAGTCCAATTACTCGGGATGAACCTGCAATTTAACAATAAAGACACATTAATATCTTAGTAAAAACTTTACAAAACAATAAACGCAAAAATAACAAATAACTCTTACCCATCACCCTCAGGGACTATGATGATCCTGCCATATTGATCATAATGCACCTCCTCGTTATCATCAACATCATCATCTGAAGCATGTATATCAGAGGCATCTGTGGACGGTGTAGGGGGGTCAGAGCTACTACCTCGCAGGCAAAGGCCTGAAATAGATGGAGTCGCTGATGAAGATGGCTGCGATCCCTGTGACTGCGACATAGCTGGATGGACCTCAAGTGGCTGTGATACTGATGGCTGTGACCCGAGTGGCTGTGATCCATGTGGCTGTGACATGGATGGATGCGAACCAATGGCTGCGATCTATGCGATGCAGATGGCTGCGATCCACGTGGTCGTGAGGTAGTTGGACTGTATGTCGGACGTATAGTCCTATGGCCCTGTGATAAAAGACCTGGTGTCTGCATGAAGGTGTAGGGCTCGTTATGCTATGGCAGCTCAGTATAGCCGTGGGGTGGAGGATAAGACATAGGCATCTCTGTAGAGGGTGGACAAGAGGGAGTATTATTAACTACCCTCCTCTTTTCCTTCCTAGCCTTTTCTCGACCCCGAGAACCAGTAGGGTCATTGTTACCTTGACCCTTGCCTGCCATCTGCATAATATAATACATATTTAGATTGAAACATATAAGAAACTAGCTATAAAACAAGAGTTATTTAAAAGACCAACTTTTTAAAGCTCATCGACGTATTGTTCCTCGTCCGAGAATTCTTCGTCCTCACTTGTTTGAGCTTCATTAGTTGATTCTTCATCCTCATTTTCTATAATTGTTACTTCATTTATATCAACTTCTTCCAATATGTGTTCAGGATGTTCCAAATCATTTTCTAGCTGATCGTCCACTATTTGGTGAACACTGGAGATATCGTTTTGATATGCAACATCTAACACATTCTCCACTTCCACCCTACCTACAGGCTTAGTTTTTATTACAACCCACCAATCGGACTTATTCTGCCGCAATGGATAAGGAGCATAATACACTTGCCTAATATTATGTGCAATTATGAAAGGATCATAGCGATCATACTCCCTCGTATGATTAACCTCAATTATGTTGTATTGATTGTGTACTCTTGTACCTCTTGTTGGATTTGGCTCAAACCACTTGCATCTAAAGAGTATTAATTTCTTAAATGGCCAACCTGTATATTCTAGTTTTATTATTTCTTTGAGCACACATAATAATCAATATCTCCAACTTGGTTGCCATCACTACCTTGAACCCACACTCCGCTGTTGTTGCTATTTTTATTTTTAGACCAATCCTCTCTATGGAACTTATAACCATTCACTACGTACTTAGACATTGTTGTGACCTCAAGCCCAGGTCTCCAAGATATATCTTTCAGAAATTTGTTTACACCATTATTTGGACTATTTACCTACATAGTGTTAAAAAAATTCATAAGTTAGCATAACTTACAAACATTATTTACGTACATAGTGTTAGAACATTATCAGGATAAACTTACAAATTGTTTGAACCACGTATCAAATCTCGTATATACAGCATCATGGCCAAATTGACCCACGAAGTGACTGTGACACATCAAATATTTTTAGTAGTTGCATCAAGATGTAATCACAGTAAATTTTATATTTTGATAACTAATAAATCAATACTTACTTGAGAAATGGTACAACTTTGGGACAATTTAGCAACACATGAAGTGTAGCTGACTTGTACTCCATATCACTCAAAATTCTCTTTGTAACATCCTTAGAACATCGGCCTGGTTGATTGAATATGGACATTTGCGGATATAATGGATCATTCACACATTCGACCGTGTGCCTATTCCTAGAACATGGCACGTTACTCTCAAAATAATAAGAACAAAAATGAGCAGTTTCCTTTGCAAGATAGCTTCGCATATAGATCCTTCAATCCTATTCCTCTGCTTAACAAATTGTTTGTATTTGCCAATTGTCCTACATAATGTCATGTTAGCCAAGAACATTCAAATAAAACAGAAAATTACATCAAACTTATAATATTATCTCTCAAAGGGATACATCCATCTGCATTGAACATGCCCTCCAAGTCGTGCCTCGTGTACAAGGTGGATTGGAGGTATTCCATCACATCAACAAAACCACATGGAAATATCTTTTCCATCTTACTAGAAGTTACACGAATGTTCTGATCCATCCAGAGTAGGTTTTCTTCCCTTAATGTGGTAGAACACAAGTCTTTGAAAAACAAACTGATCTCCGTGATGGGTTTCCAGATTCTTTCAGGCAAACCACAAAATGAATAGGCACTAAGGTCTCCATGAAAACATGACAGTCATGACTTTTCAAATGGCTCAACTTCCCTACCTCCATATCTACTTTTTTTCCAAGATTCGACGCATAACCCTCATGCATCTTCAATTTCGTAACCCAATCACAAATTTGCCGTCTTTCCTCAAAAGTGAATGTGTAACTTGCTTTGGGCTTGAACACCTTACCATTGTTTGTTGTCTGCAAGTATAATTCAGGCCGCATGCAATATTCTTGTAAGTCCATTCTTGCCTTCAGGTTATCCTTTGTCTTACCTTTAACATCCATCACTGTGTTGAACAAATTATCAAAATAATTCTTCTCAATATGCATGACATCGAGGTTGTGATGGAGAAGATTATCCTTCCAATAAGGCAACTCCCAAAATATACTCTGTTTCGTCCAATTATGAGTAACACCATATCCGGGGAATCTATAAGGTGGAGCTTCAGTAACTTTACTGAAGTTCTGGACCCTCTCCCAAATTTCCTCACCTGAAAGTATCGGGGGTGGAGAATCATATTCCATTTTATTCTTTTTGAATGCATTTTTGATCGTTCTAAACTCATGATCATGAGGCAAGAATTGACGATGACAATCAAACCATGATTGCTTTCGGCCATGTTTCAAAGTGAACGCTTTACTATTTTTCATGCAGTAAGGACAAGCTAGCTTCCCAGGAGTCATCCACCCAGACAACATTCCATACGCAGGAAAATCGTTAATAGTCCATATTAAATTAGCACGCAAATTGAAATTCTCCTTGGTTGATATGTCATATGTTTTAACACCATCATACCACAATTGTTTTAACTCATCAATCAAAGGTTGCAAATATACATCAATCAAACTTTTCGAATTACGTGGACCGAGGATAATACAATTTAAAAATATATATGGACTAGTAATGCACAACTCGGGTGGTAGATTGTAAGGTGTAAGAAAGACAGGGCAACATGAATATGGTGTCGCAGATACAGAAAAAGACGTGAAGCCATCCGCACACAGACCTAACCGAATGTTCCTTGGTTCACTAGCAAAATCTGGATATGTCCTATCAAAGTGCTTCCAAGCTTCTCCATCTGAAGTTCCAATTCATATCCTAAAAGTTCAATTCATATCCTAAAATTTCAATTTATAAACTAAAAGTTCAATTTATAAACTAAAAGTCCAATTCATGTCCTAAAAGTTCAATTCATATCCTAAAATTTTAATTTATAAACTAAAAGTTCAATTCATAAACTAAAAGTTCAATTCATATCAAAATATTTTAATTTATAAACTAAAAATTCAATTTAATATCCAAAAGGTCCAATTCATCAACTAAAAGTTCAACTACAAATCCTAAAAGTTCAATTCATATCCTAAAATTTCAATTTATAAACTAAAAGTGCAATTCATAAACTAAAAGTTCAACTCATATCCAAAAATTTCAATTTATAAACTAAAAATTCAATTTAAAATCCAAAAGGTCCAATTCATAAACTAAAAGTTCAACTACAAATCCTAAAATTTCAATTTTTATCCTAAAAATTCAATTCATAAACTAAAAGTTCAACTACTACTACTAAACCCTAGATTCTAACTAAACTATTACAGACTATACAAAGTATAATTTAAATCTTACTAAATTATTCAAGACTAATTAAACTAATTAGTTAATAAAATTAATAAACAAAACTAATTAAAACAAGACCTAAACCCTAGTCATCAATAATATACAATATTCAAAGAATTGAAATACTAATTGAAATAATAAAATACAGTATTCAAATAATTGAAAAAAAAACTAGAAATAACAAAGAAATGGGTTGTAATTCAAACCTTGATTTTTTAGGGTTTAGGAGAGGGGCGGAGTAATGGCAATGGCAGTGGCAGCTCCGGCGACGGGGACGGCGTTGGGCGGTGGCTACACGGGGTGGGGAATGAGATTTGTGTGGGGGAAATAGAGAAAGGGAATAGGGAGGAGTTAGAAAAATTTGGGGAAGAAAATAAGAGAAATGGGGGAAACCCGTTTTTAGTTTCTGATTTTCAGAATTACCGACCAAAGTTGGTAATCCTAATTAGTATATATAATTTATCATCAAATATATCTGTTTGTAAATTGATTCATCGACTTATAACTTACTCAGATGCACTGTTGAGTATTAAAAATAAAACGTATATATATATA